>NW_028152025.1:0-35000 GCF_964638095.1 Poromitra crassiceps
CGGCTCCTCTCAGATCCCTCGCCAGCGACACTGGCTCCACTCAAGGAAATGGGGCAATTGTCCGGCAATGACTTTCAGTTACAGTTTGCCCCGGAACACCTGGTGAGGGAAGTGTCACCATGGCAAGAACATCAGAAGGAGGACGGGCAGGAAGTGGCAACTTACACATCGAACTCCTTCTCCTTCAGAATCTCCCTGAATCGCTTCATGAAGATCTTCTCGCTCTCCGTCACAGCGAGGAACCCGCGATCTGGAACGCAAAGCAGACAAATCATTGTTACTGCATCCACCATTCCAGAATTGCTCTCCAAAATAAATTCCAAGACTTCATCAAGACTTCATTCCAGACTTTAATTTCCTGGCTCCATTTTTAAGATTTTGGTCACAATTCAATGTTAAGTATGCTGATAGTGGTTTGGGTAATATTACTGTCAACTTAGGGCCATATCACTTTATAACTGAAGATTATTTACAACAGCTATCACAATATGTGAAATGACATGTACCAGGACTGAGCACTACGATTTCCCCAAAGTTTTCCATATTTTCTGAGCATATTCCAAACTTTTGAAGACCGGACGCTATCCATTTTGCTCTCCATACTCTGAGGCTTTTCCCATGTGCTTGAATGTTGGCATGCACATGGGAAAGCACTCACATTTAATCACAAATAGATTAGTCCTAGATTACTTATACCCCTAACCTAGTTTCACTACGTTTCCACGACAGCTCATTCTGTTTGGGGGAAATCAGAGTTGGCAAGATTGAAGTTCTCGCTTGTGGTTAGAAGGCAAGGATGTGTCTCCAAACACAGAGACAGCTCTCTTAAGCTGCGTTCACACCGACCTATTAAAGTTTTTCGCTGGCGTCGAGTTTACATACAAAGTCAATGCAAACGAGCGATTGAGCGTATATTCGCCTGGGAGAAAAATCGCTGGGCGTCCGAGCGACAGAGACAGAGCGATAGGGAGAAAAATCGCTCGTCGCTCGAGATGAAATATCCCAACTCGAGCGAAAATACGCTGGCATCAGTCGCTCGCTGTTCAACGCTGATTGGCTGCCGTGTGAGAGTGAGTCAAGGATCACACTGGCTTGGAACAAACGTTTATTGTGTGGCAACAAACCGCATTGACAGGCTGACATGAAGTGAAGTCTGTCCTACCGGTATGGAGCTCGCATTAGGGGCACGCCGATAGGCTTTAGCTTGTAAACAATGACGGTGGCTCGTAGTGGACAAATATCATGACATTGCGTAACGTTATAGCCCCCACATGTCCGTCAAATCGTGTGCCTGTTGACGAGCGATTTAAACAGAGCGACAGAGCGATTCCAAAGGGTTGAATCAAGCGACAGAGCGAAAAATAAATATCTTGGTGTGAACACGGCTTAAGTGTGATGATACTTGGTACTTTGATACAGTAGGTAATGGAAATGTAAAATACTTGACCAATAAGACTGTAGATGTCATAGCAGGGCTACTGTATACTGAACAAAGAAATAATGAAAAGATGTTGGCCATAACTGCTAGTAAGATGACCCATTTGCATCAGTGCACTGTCACTGGCACTGTTAACAAATGAGATCAGCTCACTTGAGTTTTGTAGTTGCAGTTTTTCCAACGCACAAGTACTGTCTTGTAGCCATACTGGGCCGACTAGGAGTATCTTCTCAAAGCATCTTGAATTGAAAGAATAACAAGCGGTGGTGTTTGTGTATGTTCCTTTGAAAGCAGGCCAGCATCATCATGATCATCAGTTTGGGCCCTTTATGAGCAGACTTCCAGCATACCTGAACCAAATCAAAACTCAAAGACTTTCTGTTGTGGAAGGCGAAGCTCCTCACCTTGGGACTCGGGGGTTTCTATCTGGAGGCCTGGTTCTCATCTCTCCTCCTCTGTTTCTCGTCCTCCCAGATGGCCTGTAGGCCTGGGTTCCGGCCAATCTGATCTGCAGATAGAAAATCACGGCACGGCACGTAAGCTAATCATACCATCACTCACTCCCACCCTCTGAAGTTCTACACTTGTATTTTGCCGTCTGGTCCAAGGGCGTGCCTCCTCCACAACAAAGACGTTCCCTCGTAGTTTCCGTGTCGAGCAGCGACCACAGTCAAATCATTCCTCACATAGTTCCATCTTCCGACAGTTTTAAACGACACTGTTACCGAGCGGATGGGAAAAATATGAGACGGAGCACATGGTGTACTGGCTGCCCTGGAGTGGCCTCTCCTTTCCTCTCTTCGCTCCTCTCAACGCTTTGGTGTGGTTTACGGCCTAATGTAAATCATGAGGAGACACTGCGTACTCGTCCCCTCCATGCAACTTCTCTCTTTAATGCACAAAGAAAACATTTGGACAGACATGTCTTTGTCGGGGGAACCTGAGGCTGCTGTCCTCCTGACAAAGACATGTGTGTCGGGGATGATCTTCTAAAGCTGCTCTACCCGAGTGCGCATGTTGCCGGCTCCAGATGGCGGTGTTATCAGTAAGTGGCACGCTGCGCGCTCGTGCGTACCAACCAACGCAGACAGTCTGTGGTAGGTTAGGTTCATACAGACAGTCTGTGGTAGGTTAGGTTCATACAGACAGTGCAGACAGACAGTCTGTGGTAGGTTAGGTTCATACAGACAGTACAGACAGACAGTCTGTGGTAGGTTAGGTTCATACAGACAGTACAGACAGACAGTCTGTGGTAGGTTAGGTTCATACAGACAGTACAGACAGACAGTCTGTGGTAGGTTAGGTTCATACAGACAGTGCAGACAGACAGTCTGTGGTAGGTTAGGTTCATACAGACAGTACAGACAGACAGTCTGTGGTAGGTTAGGTTCATACAGACAGTGCAGACAGACAGTCTGTGGTAGGTTAGGTTCATACAGACAGTACAGACAGACAGTCTGTGGTAGGTTAGGTTCATACAGACAGTGCAGACAGACAGTCTGTGGTAGGTTAGGTTCATACAGACAGTACAGACAGACAGTCTGTGGTAGGTTAGGTTCATACAGACAGTACAGACAGACAGTCTGTGGTAGGTTAGGTTCATACAGACAGTACAGACAGACAGTCTGTGGTAGGTTAGGTTCATACAGACAGTACAGACAGACAGTCTGTGGTAGGTTAGGTTCATACAGACAGTACAGACAGACAGTCTGTGGTAGGTTAGGTTCATACAGACAGTACAGACAGACAGTCTGTGGTAGGTTAGGTTCATACAGACAGTACAGACAGACAGTCTGTGGTAGGTTAGGTTCATACAGACAGTACAGACAGACAGTCTGTGGTAGGTTAGGTTGATACAGACAGTCTGTGGTAGGTTAGGTTCATACAGACAGTACAGACAGACAGTCTGTGGTAGGTTAGGTTCATACAGACAGTCTGTGGTAGGTTAGGTTCATACAGACAGTACAGACAGACAGTCTGTGGTAGGTTAGGTTGATACAGACAGTACAGACAGACAGTCTGTGGTAGGTTAGGTTCATACAGACAGTACAGACAGACAGTCTGTGGTAGGTTAGGTTCATACAGACAGTACAGACAGACAGTCTGTGGTAGGTTAGGTTCATACAGACAGTGCAGACAGACAGTCTGTGGTAGGTTAGGTTCATACAGACAGTACAGACAGACAGTCTGTGGTAGGTTAGGTTGATACAGACAGTACAGACAGACAGTCTGTGGTAGGTTAGGTTCATACAGACAGTACAGACAGACAGTCTGTGGTAGGTTAGGTTCATACAGACAGTACAGACAGACAGTCTGTGGTAGGTTAGGTTCATACAGACAGTACAGACAGTCTGTGGTAGGTTAGGTTCATACAGACAGTACAGACAGACAGTCTGTGGTAGGTTAGGTTCATACAGACAGTACAGACAGACAGTCTGTGGTAGGTTAGGTTCATACAGACAGTACAGACAGACAGTCTGTGGTAGGTTAGGTTCATACAGACAGTACAGACAGACAGTCTGTGGTAGGTTAGGTTCATACAGACAGTACAGACAGACAGTCTGTGGTAGGTTAGGTTCATACAGACAGTACAGACAGACAGTCTGTGGTAGGTTAGGTTCATACAGACAGTACAGACAGACAGTCTGTGGTAGGTTAGGTTCATACAGACAGTACAGACAGACAGTCTGTGGTAGGTTAGGTTCATACAGACAGTACAGACAGACAGTCTGTGGTAGGTTAGGTTCATACAGACAGTACAGACAGACAGTCTGTGGTAGGTTAGGTTCATACAGACAGTACAGACAGACAGTCTGTGGTAGGTTAGGTTCATACAGACAGTACAGACAGACAGTCTGTGGTAGGTTAGGTTCATACAGACAGTACAGACAGACAGTCTGTGGTAGGTTAGGTTCATACAGACAGTACAGACAGACAGTCTGTGGTAGGTTAGGTTCATACAGACAGTACAGACAGACAGTCTGTGGTAGGTTAGGTTCATACAGACAGTACAGACAGACAGTCTGTGGTAGGTTAGGTTCATACAGACAGTACAGACAGACAGTCTGTGGTAGGTTAGGTTCATACAGACAGTACAGACAGACAGTCTGTGGTAGGTTAGGTTGATACCGAGGGGGCGGGCTTTCGTGGTCGCATTGACGCCAATGCATAAGTACTAAAACCTGCAGTTCCTCGAATGGCCACTTGAGGCTGGCTGCAATAGCGAGTCAATCCCCATTCACCCCCATATTAAAATGCCCATTTTTACAGGGTAAATAAACATGTTTACAGCCTGGTAAAAAAAAAAAAAAAAAAAGTTTTGTCTGTATAGTTATACAGTCTATCTATGCTGTATAGCTTATTTCAACTTTCAAGACAACTGTACATGTTTATACAGTAACTCATTTAGAGTCAAATAGATGATAAAGCAGCCCGTCCAAAAGCAGGCGGAGCTGTGGCTCTGTGGGAAAGCCCCGGTGTCGTGCCATCTCGCACGAGCCACACGAGCCACACGAGCCACGCCAAAACCAAGATAGCAGCGGCCAAAACACCAAACTAGATGCTCCAAAACAGGAGTCTACAAACCAATGGGTGATGTCACACACACACACACACACACACACACACACACACACACACACACACACACACACACACACACACACACACACACACACACACACACACACACACACACACACACACACACACACACACACACACACACGGGCCATCTCTTCTTGACAGATTGTGGTTCATACCAAAGGGACCAGAGAGGCAAAAGATCTAACACGAGACTCCCTCACTGCTCGTCTAAGAGAAAGTTTTGATTCCTGACTTCCTGCAGGCAGAGAAGGCACACACACACACACAGAGAGAGAAGTTTCCCTGCCAGCGACCATACTTCTCTCTCACACACACACACAGAGACCATACTTCTCTCTCTCTCTCTCTCTCTCTCTCTCTCTCTCTCTCTCTCTCTCTCTCTCTCTCTCTCTCTCTCTCTCTCTCTCTCTCTCTCTCTCTCTCTCTCTCTCTCTCTCTCTCTCTCTCTCTCTCTCTCTCTCTCTCTCTCTCACACACACACACACACACACACACACAGAGAGACCATACTTCTGAACAGAAGTTAATGTGGGTAAACAGGGTGAATCTACAGTGTGTCATTAAGGGCGGGTGGAATGCTGTTCTGTACTGGAGCCCCCCTGACTTTGGATAATAAGCTGGGTGTCGTCTTGTATCAAACTCTTGTCTTGTAGCAGCTTTAATGCCTTCACAGACGTGTCAGCATCAACGTTATTAATACAGACGTGTCAGCATCAACGTTATTAATACGCAGTGACTCCGTCTGAAGCCCAAGGTTCGCTCTCTCCCTCTCACGTCGTGTCTCAGCTACAACACATCCACATGTACAACTGTTCAGTACCACACCTTTCTGAGTTGAATATTTATTAAAAAAAAGTAACGAGGAAGACCGACGTCAAAGACAAAGTGAATCGATACGGAGATCTAAACACTCGGGAGGACATTCTGCAACGTGTCTGTTGTGAACGGGTGTGTTGCACGGCTTTGGCAGGTAACACAGTCTGTGTTTGTGTCCCTCGTTCAATCCAGCGAAATCCCTTGATCCTGGATTTCCTCGTCTGCGTTGATCTCGCCGTCTCCCGGCTTCCCTCTGACAGGAGGCGTTTGGAGTGCGTGGGTCCGCTTTTGTTTTGGGCCCGCTAATGGACCTGATGTGTGTAGAGCAGAGGGAGGGAGAGCACGGGCCTGGCGTGGGGAGGGTGTGGGGAGGTGTGGGGAGGGTGTGTGTGAGGGGTCCTGTGGGTTCTTACTCTCAATCTCCAGACGGTTCAGGACATCTACGGCCACGGCGTCGACCTCCAGCTCACAGGTGCTCTGCCTCTCCACCCCCTCCAGGACTAAGGAGCTGCAGGGAGCCAGGGGGAGAGATGGAAAATAAACAATAGAGCCTTTTCACGGGGGCTATTTTGTGTCGAAAAGGCAGAATAAACACAGGTGCAAGCAAAACACTAATGAGGGGTTCCAAATTCCAATCATGGAGGTTTGAAACCCTCATCAGTGTTTTTCTTGCACCTGTGTTTACCCTGCCTTTTCGACACAAAATGGCCCCCGTGAGAAGGTTCTATTGGCACATAAACAAAGCTGCATACAGTAATGACACAATGACAATAGAAGACACAGTAATGACACAATGACAACAGAAGATACAGTAATGACACAATGACAACAGAAGATACAGTAATGACACAATGACAACAAAAGAAGCCAAATAGATTGAATGAGATGATAGAAAGGCATGGTGAGTGGTGAAAAGTATACTGAGAGAAAATGAACAGTCATTCCAGAAGGAGAGAAAAAAATAAAAACTAATTATGGATCTTTTAAAGTCGAACTGAACCCGTTCGTCGCGTGCGTCGGAGTCCGTTTCACACTGAAAACATAATTTGTCTGAGAGGCAGGTCATAGTATCATGTCGATGATTTTATTTGACAATTCTGGGGACTGGATTGGTCTTTGGCCAATCCTGGCATGTTCCACCTCCAAATCGAGTGGGATTCAGCGTGTTGTGGCGCTCTCCTCGGGAAGAGCCTGCTGACGCGAGGTTAGTGGCTGAGTGGAGCTCAGCGAGCCGCAGGCAGCCAGCTGCCTTCATGTTGCCGAGCGGAAAGTGCAGCCCGTCGGCCTGGAATCTCCGAGGTGCGACCCCTGACAACCAGGCTCTCTGAGGCGCGTGCCATTATCGCTATTGCGGTAAATAATATTCCTGGAATGCGAGTTTTAACGAGCCAGTTAAATTTATTTGCATTCTTAGACATTACCGTTTGATTTAGTTTGCATAATTGGTCAAGTAAGTAGTTAGTTTATGGGCTAGAAATTCTTCCAGATGACAGGCAGTAGGCGCCATTTTCTCCTTCATTTGGAAGAGAAAATTATCCTGAAATGAAGATTTGATTGACAGCTGCCATGTCATGATATGATTGGTTGAAATGGGGTAGACATTTGATAGTACTAGGTGACGTCAGCAAACTGTAGATTGCTGTTACGAATTAAATCTTGAAAAATGAACTTTTGATGTGAAAAGATTTAAGAAATTAGATTTTTGTGATTTCTTTGGCATACATTATTAAATAGGTGCACTGCATACCCAGGTATTTGAACTAAAAGAAAAGAAAAGTTATTTTTGGGTTCAGCTCGACTTTAAACTTAAAGCACAGTAGGTAACCTAGCCATTGGTGGACAAAGTAAGCGATTATAAATATTCTAAGAGTCTAGATATTCTGTATATTGATGTTTTTCCCCAAAGTGGGTATATACCAGGAGAAACTAAAGATCCAACGCACTCTCCTCTGTATAAAGTAAAAAGGCTTTATTATTCTTGGCTATTTCATGTTAAAATGTTAGACTAGAAGAGGGCACACATACCGCTTTCAGACAGACACGTTCTGCTTCTGGCTCTGGCTCCGTTCTGGAGTCTCAGAACCTTGGTGCTTTCTGGCGAACCAGCCCATGTTCACACCAGTTTAAGCGGAACCAAAGTGGGAGGACATTATTTGGTAGTCCTTCTTCAGTTTTTTAAGTTTATTAATGATTTGGTCTGGCGTTCGGTTCGAGTGAACCCAGCCTTGGCCATCTCTTCTGCAAGTTCGGCATTGCTTGCTCTTTCTTGTACTGCTTTCTAGCTTTTCTTGAGATTCGGTAGATGCCCAAATCACCACTAGACATTTGGTTTCCTCAGCAGACCACTGCAAATTATTTTTCTCCATGTTGTCACTGCCTTCTTCTCCTTCCTGCTCGTTTTCACAGCCTAGAATGAGACACGCCCACTGATGATGTCACGGTTCCCAAGGAAAAAACAACTATTTTTTAGTTCCGCTGAGAACCAACTTTTCAGGTTCCGAACCAATTATTTTTTCGGTCTGAACGCGGCACGGAGCCCTGCCGGTGTGAAAGCCCTAACAGAGAGAGCAGACCAAAGCCAAGTTTTGTGGCATTGTTGCTTGCTGGTGAGTCGATCCGGATCCGCTCCAAAATGTAATGGGTTCTTCCTTGGCCCGTGCTACACCCTTCATGCTACAAAGTTTTATGAACATCGGCCCAGTCGTTTTTCCGTAATCCTGCTGACGGACAGACAAAGGGCACCGAAAAAACATCACTCCTTGGCGTAGATTTTTATTTAAATTGCCATTTTATTTGTCTATGTGTGTTTTCTCACATTTCAACATGAAAACAGCCAAGAATAATAAAAGTCATTTTAAGTTTATACGGATGATGCCTTGGATCATATATACTTGTATAACATCCATCTTTAAGAGAGAGATGGGGCAGAGAGAATGGGAGATAGATGGGAGGTATGAAGCAAAAGGAAAATGTACTTGGCTGGCACTGACAGGACAAGAAGAGTGAACGCAGCGTGCGAGGAGAGGCTGTGCTGGTGGGAGTGAACGCAGCGTGCGAGGAGAGGAGAGGCTGTGTGAGGCCGGTGGGACTCACCAGGGTATGGCGTCCTCCTCCCAGCGGACAAACGTGCGCCCCAGGGTGCTGTCGTTGAGCTTGGAGGTGCAGGGGCTCTTCCAGGGACTGCTGCTGGGACCATTAGTGGGAGCCTGCCTGTCTGGGAGCGTTGGCGAGCCTTCTGGAAAACACACAAGCACACACACACACACACAACACACACACATCTTAGAGCGGTATAGATGGTACTGTAGCGCTTCTCCAAGAGGAGCTGTCAACCTGCCTAAAACATTTAACTTTTTTTCTTCTTCTGGTGGCCACTGCAGAAAAACACAAAAAAACACACCAATGACTCATCGCTCACTTTCTAGAAGGCAGTATTTTGAATATATCATGGACTGTATGTATGAATATATATATATATATATATATATATATATATATATATATATATATATATATATATATATATATATATATATATATATATATTGGAGTGGAATGTTTTGTTGACAGAGTCTTTCCCCCCTGTGCAGAATGTTTGGGGAGAGCCACCTCAGAACGCATTGCTGTCAATGTTGGCTGACAGTGTTACATACTATAGCTGCTCCAGCCTGCCATTACGCAGTAGAGTACACTACACAGACTGCGAGAATAAACGAGATGCTATTTTGTTGTAGTTTTTCCAGAGGGACATTTCAAGGATACTTCCTGTCTGTGTTTTGTTTTTTTTGACATTTCTGAACATTGGGAGGTGAGCGTTCAAGGTTCGTTAATGGACTTCAAAACACATTTAGGGTTCTATTCATCTCAGCTTAGCCCGTGTTACCAGCCCCGCCCCCTCGCACTTGATCCCAGATTACAAACTGGCTTTCAAGTTTGAGCTTGTGGGGGTGTGGGGGGGGGGGGGGGGGGGGGGGGCTAGGTAAACAGGTGTACCTATGATTGGGGCGTTGTGGTCTTTGTGTTGTCAGGGAGGGAGGGGGCACCTCTTTCCACTGGCTGCGTCAGTGCAGAGGTAGATCAAACATGGCCGCTCGGGCTTTGTCGGGGGAGAGTCATGCGTGTGCGATTGAGGAAAAAAAGTTGACTTGATTAAACTCGAGTGGGGGAACTTCCTGTCCGGAATCATTAATTGCCTCACATGTGAGGCTGGGTGGCTGGCTGGCTGCTCTCTGGGAGTGCAGGAGCCAGAGGCCTGAGGAGCGGAGGAGGTACATGTCCAGGATTAGGAGATCTGAGGGGAAAACCCAACGAGGAGAGAGGCCCAGGTGATGAGGTTGAGTTCACTCCTTCTGATGAAGGGAAGGAGCCTCAGCCAAACCCTGGCTGTCTTTCAGGTGTCACTCAGCGCACACTCTGACCCTTATCACTTTAGTATGCAACGTATCAAATGAGCTGTGAGGGGGCGCTAACGCTGAGCAACACAGTGGAGCTGCAGTGAGCAGACGAGTTCAGAAGAAGTTCAGAGGAGAAAAAAAAGAACAGAACATTAGTTCTGCCTCTGATTTCTCTAACCTGTCTGTGGGGTGCTTATTTCAAAGGTCTGCTGGCCAAGCGCAAGGAGAAAGGGGGATCTCATATCCCAGCTTACAGAAGGAATGTGCCCAAGGCCTGGATATGGATGTAAGAACCTATTAGGTACTTCCACAGCCGCCCCCCGGCAGCCATTTTGCAGCATCAATTTTGCTCTGTTGCTCTGCACACCTTCACTTTAATTCAATATTTTTTTTTTGTTAAATGTAATATCGCTATATGGAGACAACCTTGTCATCACTGGAGAAGGGCATGGCATGCAATTATCCAAATAGACAAATCCTAATTTAATAGGTTTAACGTTTGTGAAGAGCAGAGGGAACACCAAGAAAACACCATTTTTGTTTTGTGCCGTGTTGCGCTTTGTCGGCAGCTGTAACTGTCGCTCGCGGTGTCGTCAGATATCAGAGTGCGCGCATAGCGGCACTGTGTCTGGGGTTTACCTCGTCATGTGACAGATCACCCGGCTCCATTAAAGACCCTGGCAACCAAAATCCACAAAATCCTTCTAACTATGCAATTTAGGGTCTGATGTGCATAACAGTAAGCATCTAAAAGTTGTAGACATTCGTTTCAATCCAAATCGTAAATATGTTTTCTGAGGTTGCGGTTGAAGTGGGCGGTGCTTAGGGCTCATTACGCTCAACATTTTATCATGTAATAAATTGCGCGAACCAATCATAAAGAAGGTGGCAGTTGTGTGTTAGCCATCTGCTGGAGCAAGGAGAGGTGCAGCTTCTTCAGCACCTTCAATGGACACGCCCACACAGTCTCAGAGAGCAGAGTAGAGACACGCCCACAGTCTCAGAGAGCAGAGTAGAGACACGCCCACACAGTCTCAGAGCAGAGTAGAGACACGCCCACACAGTCTCTGAGCAGAGTAGAGACACGCCCACACAGTCTCAGAGCAGAGTAGAGACACGCCCACACAGTCTCAGAGAGCAGAGTAGAGACACGCCCACACAGTCTCAGAGAGCAGAGTAGAGACACGCCCACACAGTCTCAGAGAGCAGAGTAGAGACACGCCCACACAGTCTCAGAGAGCAGAGTAGAGACACGCCCACACAGTCTCAGAGTAGAGCAGAAAACGCTGCTTAGTTTTTCATGATTTTGAATCCTAATTTTATATACTTGGCAACATTTTTAATTGTTCAAATTTGGCTGGGTGGTTAATAGCAAATTTTTCTGTGGTGTGACAAAACACATTTAGCTTGGTTTGCAGGGACTTTAATTTGTTTGTGGTTTATACTCCCGTCTCAGTGGTGAGTGTATCTTCACCAGCTTTCATAAAGTTTCTTTGCATATTTCATCCAGCTGTGCTACACTACAGAATCAGCGTTACATTGTGATGGAAAGTAGCTTGGATTTTAAAAAAAGTGCTCACATTCCATTAGTAAATGCAATATACTGCTTTGCTTGGCTGAATATGATAGAAAACGCATCAAAAACAAAAACTTGCGTGGGGTGATTTTTGGGGGGGGCTGTTTGTGAATATAAAACGTCCATATATGCCTGAAATCAGGCACCTGGCTAGAGGGCTGTCCACTCCAAAGGACTTGAGGCTGTGCAGTGACTACTACCCACACCTGATATCTTTCTGCTCCTTGTTACTTGTTCTTCACACCTTTTGATGTCGTTTTTCACACCTTCCCGATGATTTTCTTCTTCTCCCCCCCCCCTTTTTTGTTTTGTTGCTTTCGTCTTCTCGTCTTCCTCAGTGAGCAGCAATGAAGTGCACAAAATGGCAAGATGGAGGAAGGGCAACCAAAGAGGAGAAGGACAGTGGAAGGAAACAAAGCGTTGACAGCGAGGGACCACAAAGGGACAGCAAGAAAGAGGACGGTGGGGGACGCCAAGCAAGTATGAGGAGAAAGACAGCAAAGAGCAGAAGCAAGACAGGAGAAAGCAGGAGAAAATGCAGGAGAGGAAGAGGGAGAGAGCTGTTTGGAAAAGCAACAGAGGCCTCTGGAGGCTGAGGTGAGTTCAGGTCTAATCCGATATGACACGAGGCATGGCAGCCATGCCTGGTCTGCTCTGCCTCCCCGCTGAGCCGTGTGGAGGAGGAAGCCCCACACTGTCCAAAGGAACAGCAGCATCCTAAAGTGGATTTGACAGCAGAAATAGGCCACTTGCTGACAGCTCAGTGGCAGACCTGTAGACAACACGCACAGCCCAGAACCACCTGCCCCAAAGAGGGAAGGAGGAGGAGGAGAGTTCCTCCACATTTGCCATGCCTCCAGTAATGCTGAGTGCCAGAGCTGTGTGTGCTTCAGTTCACTTGCCAGCATTGTGACTAAGCACTCAAATCACCATTAGCTACTGGGATTGTCGGACCGCAGATTTAAGCAGAGACATTTTATATAGATAGAGACACCCCAACGTCCAGTCACTTCCTGTATCTGTGCCACAGAGGTTTCACCACTGCCACGCCCACTTAGGAGACTGGTCAGCCAATGAAGTTTCATACCATTGACAGACCGCCAATCACAAGCTGATGATCACACCCATTTAGGAGACCGGAAGAGTAGCATTTCTTATTATTTTGGCGGAGCCTGGAGTGGGGTGTCTCTATCTATTAAAGCTCTCTGATTTAAGTGTACGCGGTACATCAAAGGAAGGAGATAACCCAAGAAAATGTGAATCTCTATTGGGAGGGAATAGGAGCTGTGTGCCCAAAACAACTGGAATAGTGGGAAAGAACCCTGGGGTGAAAAATGACATGACACTCCTGAGTTTGAAGACATGGTCTTGACTCTTGGACATCCAGGTCCTTTACCTCTGTGCTGGCTCCTGCGGAACTTGACGGCCCCCAGGTTGAGCATGTTCATGCCATACAGGTTGTAGTCGATGAAGAGCTGCAGCAGGTAGGGGATGTGGCCCTCGTGGGGCTGGTAACTCTTGTTCATCACCGCTCCGCCCTGCAACAGCTCACACACCCTGCAACAGACATTCCTAAATAAGATACTACTCGCCATTTGAAGGGGGAGAATACTACAAAATTATTGATAACAGATGATAACAGAAATGACCCATTGTTTCAGAGATATTCCATAATTCAATTGGAAAGTAATTCTTCAAATGCAAACGCATAAAAATAGTCTTGAGTTCTAGCGCTACTTTAACCTGAAAAAACCTGCATTTCAATATATCTGCTTGATCAAGATGAATTTTTGTCAACCTTTAAGGTCTATCTCAGAGTCATGCTTCCCTCTGAAAGGGCAGAGCAGCGTGCCGACTGATCGCAGATGACGGGCTGAGGTTGTCCGGAGCAGACAGTCTGCCAGTCAGCCTCTCTCTCTCCCTCTTCTCCTCTCCCTCCCTCTCTCTCTCTCTTCCTCTCCCTCCGTCTCTTTCTCACTTCTCCTCTTCTTCCCTCTCTCATCACTCTCTTCCTCTCCCTGGCTGCGGTTGAATTGTCTTTTTTGCTGAGGAACCTGCCTAACTGAGTGAAATGACCCGGAAGTACATCAGTAGCAGCCATGATCAGTGCCATTTGAATTCTCTATAAGGAAAGGAGCTTCAATGCTTCCTGACTTAGCTCCTTTAGCACAGGATACACTAAGTGGACCATCCTTTACGAACGGAAAGGCAATAGCCGAATTAGTTTGTTAACGCGGGAAGATGCATTTTTCTCAGCAACCAAACAATGGATTTCACCAATGAAATCAGCTGACTTGTACTGTACTTGCAAGCTAGCTAGGTGTTTCAGTCACTCAGTGGCATTTCGAAGCCTAGCGTAGCCTACTGTACGTACCTAGCCTAACGTACCTAGCCTAATGTACGTACCTAGCGTAATGTACGTGCATTCAGATTGTCACAGTTGTCTTTTCCTATGCCCTTATGAATTCTCCTTCACATCTTTGCTTGATCTCATGACATTTTCCATCGAGGTCAAGGAAATGAGTTTTTGTTCCAGACCTTCAGTTTCTCTCTCCCTCTTCCTTTCTGTCCTCCTCCCTCTCACAGTCAGTCTCGCACGCCCTCAGTCTCTCTCCTCCTCCCTCCCTTTCTTCCTTGCCACCATTGTTTCTTTTCCTCTCCCTCTCTCCTTCGGTCTCTCTCTCTCCTTCAGAGAGAGTGAGTGATGTCTGTCTGTCTGTCTGTCTGTCTGTCTGTGTGTCTGTCTGTCTGTCTGTGCAGACCGTTGCGCGAGAGGCAGTCCCTGCACCAATTGAACAGCACAACTCCAAGTGCACTGTCACCGCTAACACTGATAGCTCGGGTCAATAAATCACCATATTCTTTCTGTGACTGCGCGCACACGCACGCACGCACGCACGCACACACACGCACGCACGCACGCACGCACACACCAATCAATTTGTACAATTGAATAGCCGGCATTCGATTAGAGTTCCGTGCGCACACACAGTCTGGCATTCAGCATGAAGATGAGCCCACATGGATCTGCAGCAACCTTACCTTTTGACCATCTGAGGGTTGTACAGATAGATCTTCATAAACTGCTTCTCCTTGGCATGGTAGCCATAGAAAGGCCTGCCAGGACAGAAAGAAATAGCACACAGGATCCAATCAGCATGCCTCATATTAAACCTGGATCAGTTATTGTTCATGATATTGTTTTGTCTCTGCGGTCATGATTTTGCCCATTGTTATTTTATCAATGGTCAAGGCCTGGAAGCGTAATCTGATAATGAAGTACTCTCTCCTGGTGGAAATTAAGCAGATCAGGGTAGGAAACTTGTTTGCTGCCCCCAGTGGCTGGAGGATCTCACAATTCAATGGCCGCATTAGTCATTTCAAAAAGCCCAATTGTATCAGTATTTTGGCTAGTGGCTGGTGTTCCAATAAATTGTTGTGCTGCTGTTTAGGAATGTTTACACGTTCTTTCTTAAGTTTCGATATGACATTTCCTGCATGTGAAGAAGATCTCCTGCAGTGAACATACACAACACCAAATAATAATTTGTGTACATTTTGGGGGGGATGGCTCTTCTCTCCTGCAGCCCCACCATGTCATTTAAGCTGATAGGATGGATGTATTTTCATATCAAATCTTGCTGAGTGCAGCATTCATTTCCCTCCCTGAAATCATCTTCATGCGATCAACTCAAATAGTGGTTTTGGCGAGGCCCAGTGGTGACAGGGCCCAGTGGTGACAGGGCCCAGTGGTGACAGGGCCCAGTGGTGACGGGGCCCAGTGGTGACGGGGCCCAGTGGTGACGGGGCCCAGTGGTTTTGACGGGGCCCAGTGTGCGAGGCACTTACATGCCGGAGACCAGCAGCACCTTGAAGACATGCTGCGATCTGGAGGCGGGGCTTCCCATGGCCACGTTGAGGGCCCTGTCGATGCTGAACGCCACCTGCCGCAGGTGGTGCTCCGGCTGCTGCCCGTAGCCATCGTACGGCACGTAGATGTAGGGGAAGATGCCATGGAGGTGGAGACATGTCTTCTGGCCTGAAACACAGCAAGGAAAGAAAAAGAGTCTATTTAACATCAGGCCAAAAAAAAAGATCTCATTTCCAAATGTCTAAAAGTTTATAAGGAGGATTTCATTTGACATTGATCTGACATATACAAGGGGCTCTTGCTGTCAGATTTCACAATTGAAATTGAATTGAATACTGAAGCATCTACTGCACATAAAAGTGTGAGCACGATGCTACGCCCTCTGAGGCTATGATGCCAACTGAAAGATGGGAGTGACTATATATAAAAAAAAAACTAGAACGACTGCAACGCGGACTTATGCCTCTGCCATTAGTTCATTCTTGAGTCGAAATGGCCATTTGAGGCAAATTGGAAGAAATTCCGTCAAGGCGCTCCTGAGATGTTGCGTTACAGAGCTTGGAAATTGGGTGTGTGAGGTCACAGTGACCTTGAACTTTGATCACCAAAATGGAATCAGTTCATCCTTGCGTCCAAGTCTATGTTTGAGCCAAATCATTAGAAGTTCTATCAAGCTGTTCTTGAGATATTGCGTTAACGAATTTGGCAATGGCGTTCGTGAGGTCACAGTGACCTTGAAGTTTGACCACCAAAATGTAAACAGTTCATCCTTGAGGCCAAGTTAATGTTTGAGGCAAATTTGAATAAATTCCGTCAAGGCATTCCTGAGATATGGCGTTAACAAGCTTGAAAATGGCATTGGAGAGGTCACAGTGACCTTGAACTTTGACCTTTGACCACCAAAATCTAATCAGATCATCCTTGAGCCTAAGTGGAGGTTTAAGGCAAATTTGATGAAATTCCGTCAAGGCGTTCCTCAGATATCGCGTTAACAAGTTTGAAAATGGCGTTCGAGAGGTCACAGTGACCTTGACCTTTGACCACCAAAATCTAATCAGATCATCCTTGAGCCTAAGTGGATGTTTAAGGCAAATTTGATGAAATTCCGTCAAGGCGTTCCTCAGATATCGCGTTAACGAACATCGTACAGACGTACGTACGGACGGACAACCCGGATCCATAATGCCTCCTGGCTATCGCCGGCGGCTGAGGCATAGAAACACACAACAGCAGCAAAGTGACATTGTTGTTGATGTTGGTGAAACTCGACGCAGATGCACAGCAGGCTAAACGAGAACACTTAGGCAGTGGTTTGGGATTAGTCTAAAGTTACATAGCTGGCATGTGACAAACTGACACCCAATCAAAAGACCTCAAAAGGATCGTAGGGCAATATAAATCAATCCGTTGTTCTCCAACGATAATTTACCAGCATGCAGAGACACCAGCATGCAGAGACACCAGCATGCAGAGACACCAGCACACAGAGACACCAGCACGCAGAGACACCAGCACGCAGAGACACCAGCATGCAGAGACACCAGCATGCAGAGGCACCAGCATGCAGAGACACCAGCATTCAGAGACACCAGCATGGAGAGGCACCAGCATGCAGAGACACCAGCATGCAGAGACACCAGCATGCAGAGACACCAGCACGCAGAGACACCAGCATGCAGAGACACCAGCATGCAGAGACACCAGCATGCAGAGACACCAGCATTCAGAGACACCAGCATGGAGAGGCACCAGCATGCAGAGACACCAGCATGCAGAGACACCAGCATGCAGAGACACCAGCATGGAGAGACACCAGCATGCAGAGACACCAGCATGCAGAGACACCAGCATGCAGAGACACCAGCATGCAGAGACACCAGCATGCAGAGACACCAGCATGCAGAGACACCAGCATGCAGAGACACCAGCATGCAGAGGCACCAGCATGCAGAGGCACTAGCACGCAGAGACACCAGCACACAGAGACACCAGCATGCAGAGACACCAGCATGCAGAGACACCAGCATACAGAGACACCAGCATGCAGAGACACCAGCATGCAGAGACACCAGCATGCAGAGACACCAGCACGCAGAGACACCAGCATACAGAGACACCAGCATGCAGAGACACCAGCATGCAGAGACACCAGCACGCAGAGGCACCAGCATGCAGAGGCACCAGCATGCAGAGACACCAGCACGCAGAGACACCAGCATGGAGAGACACCAGCACGCAGAGACACCAGCATGCAGAGACACCAGCACGCAGAGGCACCAGCACGCAGAGGCACCAGCATGCAGAGACACCAGCATGCAGAGACACCAGCATGCAGAGACACCAGCATGCAGAGGCACCAGCATGCAGAGGCACCAGCACGCAGAGACACCAGCAGAGGCACCAGCATGCAGAGACACCAGCAGAGGCACCAGCATGCAGAGACACCAGCATGCAGAGACACCAGCATGCAGAGACACCAGCATGCAGAGACACCAGCATGAAGAGACACCAGCATGCAGAGACACCAGCATGCAGAGACACCAGCAGAGACACCAGCATGCAGAGACACCAGCAGAGGCACCAGCACGCAGAGACACCAGCATGCAGAGACACCAGCATGCAGAGACACCAGCAGAGACACAGTCCTTGTTGGGGGGAAAATAGCACGCAGACAATGGCATAAGCCGAGTTGCTGTGGCCTTAGATGTGACGTCTTTTACAGGCTCTATTAAACCTACCGACAGGCCCCAATTGAGATGGATGAAGTGTTTGGCGAAGGGGAGGGGAGGAGGGAGGAGGGAGGAGGGAGGAGGGAGGAGGGAGGAGGGAGGGGGAGGGTGGAGTCCTGTAAAACCTTTTTTTTTTTTTTTTAACACACTTTCCGACCGACTGCAGCAAGACGGATGCCACTGGCCAGCATGACTCAGACAGAAGGATGCCACTGGCCAGCATGACTCAGCTTGACTCAGACAGAAGGATGCCACTGGCCAGCATGACTCAGCTTGACTCAGACAGAAGGATGCCACTGGCCAGCATGACTCAGCTTGACTCAGACAGACAGATGCCACTGGCCAGCATGACTCAGCTTGACTCAGACAGAAGGATGCCACTGGCCAGCATGACTCAGCTTGACTGGCCAGCATGACTCAGCTTGACTGGCCAGCATGACTCAGCTTGACTGGCCAGCATGACTCAGCTTGACTGGCCAGCATGACAGCACATTAGCTAAATAACTACATGGAGGCGGAGCGGAGCGGAGAGGAACCAAGTGGGCAGAGCGGAGAGGATGTGAGGTCTTGAGCGAGAGAGCGATGTGAAGCGAGGTCAACCGGCGCTGCAGCAGCAGCATAGCGAGTTATAATAAGGACGGTATGACATCATCACCGCCCGCCCGCCAGACAGACAGACACGCGCGCACGTCGCACAGTAGCGAGAGATGTATCCCTGAAGGAGGAAGTCATCTGAGGTAACGCTGTAGTGCTGCAGACACCACGCACACATTACTTCCCATTCTATCGCTATCAGACCCCCAGAAGCACTTTGATGTGCTGCCTTTAATCATGTTACATAAAGGACAATAAAAGAAGTCTCAAATGTAGCAGAGGGGGGGGGGGGGGGGGAACTGAGGGGGCTGAGGTGCAGTGTGTACTCCTCCAAAAACCTGAAGAATCAGCAGTTTAGAATGCAACTCATGCGTTTTCTCACACCCTCTCTTTCTCGCCCTCTCTCCACTGTATATCACGAATGTTGTTTTTTATAACCAAGCAACAACATCACGACAATAAATAATCTTCGCCAAATGAGAGGCAGAGAGACAGTTGGACAGAGGGAGGCAGTATTGAGCAGATGCTATTATAGAAGCTGGCTGGGAGGACTTGTCTGCACATGCCCAGCAGAGACATGCCTGGCCTCCCAACCAGCAGCACTGGTGTTTGCCGGGTCTTTAGGAGAGGAGAGGGGAAGGGGAAAGGGGGGCGGGGCTCTGGCACACGGCCAGCCATGGCGTGCCCAATTCTCCATCGCTCCATCGCTATGGCGCGACAGATGCTGTGTGCAGCGCGATGCTGCTGCGGTCCCCTGGGCCCAATTGTTGGCTTGCTGGACCCAACGTGGAGGCTTCATGCAGAGAGAGAGAAATGTCTCTCCCTGCATGTGAATGTGAGGAGGAGGATACATATGACTGCATCCAAGCAGGGGGTGATGCAAGATGATGAGATGTGGTGCCGGGGAAAGACAAGGAGGACACAGAACAGGCCTGGCCTCAGCTTCAAATCAGCCATCCGAGTGCACTCTCCTCTCCTCTCCTCTCCTCTCCTCTGCTCTCCACTCCTCTCCTCTCCTCTCCTCTCCTCTCCTCTCCTCTCCTCTCCTCTCCTCTCCTCTCCTCTCCTCTCCTCTCCCCTCCTCTCCTCTCCTCTGCTCTCCTCTCCTCTCCTCTGGAGGGAACGGAGTGTGCTGAAGCTCACAGCATGTTCACAACCAGCAGACTAGCATCACATCGTGACATGAAATAGAACAGTGCATTTCTGACTGTTTGCCAGGCCCATCCAGGGAAATGAGACGTTGTTCTGGAGTGGCGTGCTTAAATACAGGCGACATAATGAAACCTAAACCACCTTATTTTTGAATGTCCCCGCTGTCAAGATGATTATGGTGCCAGGTCCGTTCCAGAGCCGTGTAAGAAGAGTCGTGACATCTCCATTCACTCCAATGGACCAGTTTATTACTCTCAAGAGTTCCAGGAAGTAAGGTCCTGGATTAAGCAGCACTGTCGAGTTGCAGCAAAAGTTTGTGTTGTCCTTTGAAAGTTTTTTTTCCCCAAATAGGACGAATCAGCGTGACGTCACTTGCCACCCAGAAATGCGGAACATCGCGGCAGTTAACTAGTATGAGTTGTGCCAAACAAACATTAATATCTCAAAAACTATACATCACATCGCTTACATTTTGACATTCTGAGTGAGAGCAGAATTAGCTCAAGAGTTTGATGTATAATATATGCATGTCGTGTTAAAGTTGTGTGAACTGTCGCAGTTTTTAAAATGTAAACAGAGTTAGCTGGCTAGAGTCAGACACTCAAGCCTCGCGCCACTTGGGCTCCATAGGGTTCCACTGCCGTTGCCACCCAGTGACGCAGTTTGTTTACCAAAATGCTGCTCGGCTGATCCCTCGTATTGTACATTATCAGCTTTTATTTTAGCATGCAAAAGTAGCGCGAGACCCATTGCTGGCTGTTCATTGGCTAATGAGTCTCGCATTTTGGTCCTCCGCTGACGCCACTCTCTCTCTAGAGGACACTAGTCTGGTCTATACGTGACTGGTTGTTGCAGCTGGGTAACGTAGCCTACTTGGCTGAGGGTCTGCCTGTGGCGCTCGTACTCAGCTCATTTCCTCCTCAAACTCTGTGGGGGAAAACAGTTGCTGATCACAAAGAAATAGCACTCATTTGACGACTTATTTGAGGGAATGTAATAATGTTATCTATCAGAATCAGAATCAGAATCACTTTTATTGCCACAGTATGCAAGTTACATACGAGGAATTTGTCTTAGTGTCTGTATGCAGCGTAGCGGTCACATCAGTATACAGAGATAAGAAGTAGGAAGATAACTAACGGCAATCGCAAGGTTGCAAGTGCAATCAAATCAAATCAAATCGAGTAAATATATGCAATATGTACATGAGTGGTGAAGTGTTCTGTGGATGATAAATATGAATTTACGTTGGATTTACATGAGATTTACAGACTGAGTTAAATATACGTTAAATAGGCAGTGGATTTACATGAATTTACAGTCAGAGTTAGATAAGCCGCTAACACATCCGCTAACCTGTTGCTCTTTGAACAACTCGGGATATTTATCAGCGAGATGTTTGGCCAAGCTGGACGTCGTGATTGGCTCCCTTCGCCTGCAGCTTTGAAACATCGTTTACAGACGCAGACGGGCTACGGGGGGAGGGGCCTAGGAGGATTACACCAGAAGAAGCTCCCATATTTCCCGTAAGGCATCATGGCAGGTAGAAATAAGGTGGATACAAACATGAAAGGTAAGGCCAGGGTTTGGAGGTTATGTGAATAGGTCATATTGCTAAAGTAAGAAGATCAATGTCACTAACAGAAAGAACAAAAGTATCGTGGAACAAAGTAGAGGTGGATGTAATTATTTCCAAAGCGACCCACCTAGATGATGTCAGAATATGCCCTTGGCCTTGATTGACTCATTTTAGCGTGAAACAGCACTCACGATACTCAGTGGCATCCAAGTCTTAGTCTGCCCCATGAAAGCATCAGAAACGCTTATTACACGATACTCAGTCACATCCAAGTCTTAGTCTGCCCCATGAAAGCATCAGAAATGCTTATTTCCATTGCGGAATCATGGCTTTAAAGGAAAAGTTCGCCCAAAAATTAAATTCGGTCATCATCTGCTCACCCTCATGCCAGTTGCAAGCTCACGCCAAAGAGAAAACCAGTCACCAATGACTTCAATGACACTGTGCTGAAGTCAAGGCTTTTCTCTCCAGGTGTGCTGACAACCTCCCCTGTGTGTTATATAGGCTTTTCTCTCCAGGTGTGCTGACAACCTCCTCTGTGTGTTATATAGGCTTTTCTCTCCAGGTGTGCTGACAACCTCCTCTGTGTTTTATATAGGCTTTTCTCTCCAGGTGTGCTGACAACCTCCTCTGTGTGTTATATAGGCTTTTCTCTCCAGGTGTGCTGACAACCTCCTCTGTGTTTTATATAGGCTTTTCTCTCCAGGTGTGCTGACAACCTCCTCTGTGTGTTATATAGGCTTTTCTCTCCAGGTGTGCTGACAACCTCCTCTGTGTGTTATATAGGCTTTTCTCTCCAGGTGTGCTGACAACCTCCTCTGTGTTTTATATAGGCTTTTCTCTCCAGGTGTGCTGACAACCTCCTCTGTGTTTTATATAGGCTTTTCTCTCCAGGTGTGCTGACAACCTCCTCTGTGTGTTTTATATAGGCTTTTCTCTCCAGGTGTGCTGACAACCTCCTCTGTGTGTTATATAGGCTTTTCTCTCCAGGTGTGCTGACAACCTCCTCTGTGTGTTTTATATAGGCTTTTCTCTCCAGGTGTGCTGACAACCTCCTCTGTGTGTTATATAGGCTTTTCTCTCCAGGTGTGCTGACAACCTCCTCTGTGTTTTATATAGGCTTTTCTCTCCAGGTGTGCTGACAACCTCCTCTGTGTTTTATATAGGCTTTTCTCTCCAGGTGTGCTGACAACCTCCCCTGTGTTTTATATAGGCTTTTCTCTCCAGGTGTGCTGACAACCTCCTCTGTGTGTTATATAGGCTTTTCTCTCCAGGTGTGCTGACAACCTCCCCTGTGTGTTATATAGGCTTTTCTCTCCAGGTGTGCTGACAACCTCCCCTGTGTTTTATATAGGCTTTTCTCTCCAGGTGTGCTGACAACCTCCTCTGTGTTTTATATAGGCTTTTCTCTCCAGGTGTGCTGACAACCTCCTCTGTGTGTTATATAGGCTTTTCTCTCCAGGTGTGCTGACAACCTCCTCTGTGTTTTATATAGGCTTTTCTCTCCAGGTGTGCTGACAACCTCCCCTGTGTTTTATATAGGCTTTTCTCTCCAGGTGTGCTGACAACCTCCTCTGTGTTTTATATAGGCTTTTCTCTCCAGGTGTGCTGACAACCTCCTCTGTGTGTTATATAGGCTTTTCTCTCCAGGTGTGCTGACAACCTCCCCTGTGTTTTATATAGGCTTTTCTCTCCAGGTGTGCTGACAACCTCCTCTGTGTGTTATATAGGCTTTTCTCTCCAGGTGTGCTGACAACCTCCTCTGTGTTTTATATAGGCTTTTCTCTCCAGGTGTGCTGACAACCTCCTCTGTGTTTTATATAGGCTTTTCTCTCCAGGTGTGCTGACAACCTCCTCTGTGTTTTATATAGGCTTTTCTCTCCAGGTGTGCTGACAACCTCCTCTGTGTGTTATATAGGCTTTTCTCTCCAGGTGTGCTGACAACCTCCTCTGTGTGTTATATAGGCTTTTCTCTCCAGGTGTGCTGACAACCTCCTCTGTGTTTTATATAGGCTTTTCTCTCCAGGTGTGCTGACAACCTCCTCTGTGTGTTATATAGGCTTTTCTCTCCAGGTGTGCTGACAACCTCCTCTGTGTGTTATATAGGCTTTTCTCTCCAGGTGTGCTGACAACCTCCTCTGTGTTTTATATAGGCTTTTCTCTCCAGGTGTGCTGACAACCTCCTCTGTGTTTTATATAGGCTTTTCTCTCCAGGTGTGCTGACAACCTCCTCTGTGTGTTATATAGGCTTTTCTCTCCAGGTGTGCTGACAACCTCCCCTGTGTGTTATATAGGCTTTTCTCTCCAGGTGTGCTGACAACCTCCTCTGTGTGTTTTATATAGGCTTTTCTCTCCAGGTGTGCTGACAACCTCCTCTGTGTTTTATATAGGCTTTTCTCTCCAGGTGTGCTGACAACCTCCCCTGTGTTTTATATAGGCTTTTCTCTCCAGGTGTGCTGACAACCTCCTCTGTGTGTTATATAGGCTTTTCTCTCCAGGTGTGCTGACAACCTCCTCTGTGTGTTATATAGGCTTTTCTCTCCAGGTGTGCTGACAACCTCCTCTGTGTGTTATATAGGCTTTTCTCTCCAGGTGTGCTGACAACCTCCTCTGTGTTTTATATAGGCTTTTCTCTCCAGGTGTGCTGACAACCTCCCCTGTGTTTTATATAGGCTTTTCTCTCCAGGTGTGCTGACAACCTCCTCTGTGTGTTATATAGGCTTTTCTCTCCAGGTGTGTTGACAACCTCCTCTGTGTTTTATATAGGCTTTTCTCTCCAGGTGTGCTGACAACCTCCCTCTGTGTGTTATATAGGCTTTTCTCTCCAGGTGTGCTGACAACCTCCTCTGTGTGTTATATAGGCTTTTCTCTCCAGGTGTGCTGACAACCTCCCCTGTGTTTTATATAGGCTTTTCTCTCCAGGTGTGCTGACAACCTCCTCTGTGTTTTATATAGGCTTTTCTCTCCAGGTGTGCTGACAACCTCCTCTGTGTTTTATATAGGCTTTTCTCTCCAGGTGTGCTGACAACCTCCTCTGTGTTTTATATAGGCTTTTCTCTCCAGGTGTGCTGACAACCTCCCCTGTGTTTTATATAGGCTTTTCTCTCCAGGTGTGCTGACAACCTCCTCTGTGTGTTATATAGGCTTTTCTCTCCAGGTGTGCTGACAACCTCCCCTGTGTGTTATATAGGCTTTTCTCTCCAGGTGTGCTGACAACCTCCTCTGTGTTTTATATAGGCTTTTCTCTCCAGGTGTGCTGACAACCTCCTCTGTGTGTTATATAGGCTTTTCTCTCCAGGTGTGCTGACAACCTCCTCTGTGTGTTATATAGGCTTTTCTCTCCAGGTGTGCTGACAACCTCCCCTGTGTTTTATATGGACAAAGTTCACCTGTGATTCAACTGGCATGAGGGTGAGAGATGATGACAGACTTTTCAGTTTGGGGTGAACTGTTCCTTTAAGGTGGGAGCGAGTGGCAGCCACAGAAACGGAGGGATCAGGAGGCTCACTGTAGTGTGTGTGTGTGTGTGTGTGTGTGCGTGTGTGCGTGTGTGTGTGTGTGTGTGTGTGTGTGTGTGTGTGTGTGTCTCAGGTAGACAAGGCCAAGGTGTGTGTGAAGCTACCGTGGGGACACGCGCTAGGCAGCGAGAGAGCACGCGCTCGCTCACTCGCTCGCCCTGTGCTCACACTCACCACGAGCCGCCGACGCCGGCTTTGCTGCAGTTGCTATGGTAACGCTGGCAAAGCACAAGACCCTGACCGACAGCAGGAGAGATAAACAAGTGATTCTTTCCACCCAGCTGGCCAGGCCACAGAGAGAGAGAGACAACGTGTGTGTGTGTGTGTGTGTGTGAGAGAGAGAGAGAGGCGGAGGGAGAGAGACAACGTGTGTGTGAGGCGGAGGGAGAGAGACGTGTGTGTGAGAGAGAGAGAGAGAGAGAGAGGTGGAGGGAGAGAGACAACGTGTGTGTGTGTGAGAGAGAGAGAGAGAGGCGGAGGGAGAGAGACAACGTGTGTGTGTGTGTGTGTGTGTGTGAGAGAGAGAGAGGCGGAGGGAGAGAGACAACGTGTGTGTGAGAGAGAGAGAGAGAGAGGCGGAGGGAGAGAGACAACGTGTGTGTGTGAGAGAGAGAGAGAGAGGCGGAGGGAGAGAGACAACGTGTGTGTGTGAGAGAGAGAGAGAGAGAGAGAGGCGGAGGGAGAGAGACAACGTGTGTGTGAGAGAGAGAGAGAGAGAGAGGCGGAGGGAGAGAGACAACGTGTGTGTGAGAGAGAGACATCCAGTGAAACACACCAGCTCATTTTATTTTTATTTTTATTTTATTTTATTTTTATTTCATTTCATTTTTACTCTTATTCTTATTTTATTTATTTTACTTATTTTATTTTTATTTTATTTTATTTTCTACTTGACAATTACTGTTTGTTTACCTGTTGAACAACTGTAAAAAAAAAAATGTAAATCAGAATACCCCATTTTTTGGGAAGTTTATATGTACCGTAAATTCCGGACTATAAGGCGCACCGGTATATAAGCCGCAGCAGCAAAATTGACTGTTTTTTACATATATAAGCCGCACCGGACTATAAGCCGCGGGTGTTTTGATGTTTAATTACCATATGTAAGGGTTCGTGCACAGAGAGGAATGTCGGGAAAGAGATGGCTGTTTGAGGAAGCTCCCATTTATTAACATTTCAACAAAACAAAACAAAAGTCAGGTCACTAATCCCCAGACAAAATCACACAACAATAGGCTATATCACACAGGATAAGGTGCAGTCACGGCTGTAAACAAAATAACTGTAAAACAATAATAAAACAATCAGTCAACAGTACTGAGCCTACCAGAAAAGTCATTAATCCTTGTCTTCATCTTTTAGGTGAAGGTGCAGCAAACGGCTGTAAACAGAGAAGTCAAGTCACTAATCCTCGTCTTCCTCTTCTTCCTGCGTACTGAAACCACCAAAGTCCTCATCTTCAGTGTCGGAAACGAACAGGTTCAGGGTGGCTTCGTCAACCACTCTCCTCTCTCCTTCATTGTCACTCAAAACCAACGAACTCCTCTTCGTCACTGTCGGTGTCGGCATCGAACAGCCTCTGAAGCCTCTGACGGCCCTCAGCGCCAGCTGTGGCGGCGTCATCCTCTTCATCCCGCAGCAGTCCAGCCTTTTGGAACCCGTTGGTGATTGTGGATGTTTTCACACTCCTATAATATTCCGTGATCTTCCTTTGTGTGAATTCGCCGAAGTTTGTGATTTTCTCCTGGTAGTCGGGAGGGAGTTGTTGGCACACAGTAGTTCTGGCCCGGACGGACAGTCCCTTTCGTCTCATGAATCGGAAGCACCAAGATGGGCCACCTATGAAATGTTCAATTTTCATTTCGGTGGCGACTGTTTTGGCCTTCAGTCGGATCCGCACCGTGGAAACGCCTCGGCCGTCTGCTCTCTGGGTCAACACCCAATCTTCAAGGGAATCTTCAAGTTCGGGCCATCTGCTTTTATGACCTCTGAAGGACTTTTTGGTCTTCTTGCACTGAGACAGTTCCTCCTGCTGCGCCTTCCAACGCCTCACCATTGACTCATTGATGCCCAGGTTACGCGCTGCTGCTCTATTTCCCTCTTTTAATGCGAGATAGACTGCTTTCAACTTGAAAGCTGCGTCGTGTGAATTTCTGCGTACCTTCCCCATGGTAAGTGAGAGAGAGTTGCTTCTACTGCTCGTCTTGTTGTGATTCCGGGCTGCTGATGAACTTTGAACCGGTAAGAGTAACCGGTTGATTTCCGCCAATGATGTCAAGTCTTTCATACACAAAGGCAATTCAAGGTGCTTTACAAAAAAATAATCGAAAAAACAAGCAGCAAAGCAATGCACATAAAATGTGCTGATGAAGCTGTGTAACCTGTAAAATCCATCGATTTTGGAGGTCACCGAGTGGCCGTTTGCTTACCGTAATTACCATATGTAAGGGTTGACGCACAGAGGGGATTGTCGGGAAAGAGATGGCTGTTTGAGGAAGCTCCCATTTACCGTATTACCGTAACATTTCAACAAAACAACATAACACAACACCACCTTTGTTTATTTTTACAGTGCACACAGTGTCCGCGGTGTGGTGAAAAGAGGGCAAGAGAGGAAATTAAAACAGAAGTGGATTTATAGTTAGAAAGAGTGCTAAAAAAGAGAGATTTTATTTGTATTTTTTTTTTTCTGAAAAAATCCATAGATAAGCCGCACCGTTATATAAGCCGCAGGGCCAAAAAACGGGGAAAAAGCCGCGGCTTATAGTCCGGAATTTACGGTACATATATCTTTGACTGTAAATTTTGACTGTTTGTACATTATACATCCTTGACTGTACATTAATTTATTATTATAATTTCCTTATTGTTGTACTGTTAATATGTGTATTTGCTTTGGCAATATAAGCACTGTCTTTTCATGCCAATAAAGCTATTTGAAATTGAAATTGAAATTGAGAGAGAGGCGGAGGGAGAGACGTGTGTGTGAGAGAGATGCGGAGGGAGAGACGTGTGTGAGAGAGAGGCGGAGGGAGAGACGGAGGAAGAGACGTGTGTGAGAGAGGCGGAGGGAGAGAGAGAACGTGTGTGTGTGTAGGAGAGAGAGGCGGAGGGAGAGAGAGAATGTGTGTGTGTGTGTGTGAGAGAGGCGGAGGGAGAGAGAGAACGTGTGTGAGAGGCGTGATTTCTAACCCCACATAGGATAAGCAATAACCACGCCCTGTGGCCCCGGGATTGGCCAGGAGCATTGAAGCTTGGGACTAAAGCACCTGGGGGTTTTCATCTTTTAAAATAAAGATGTTTAAAAAACTATTGCTTGTTACATTTTCAGTGCTGTAGGCTACCTTTTCTCTGGGTAAGAATTGAGCTTGAAATTAACGATATGATACATTATAATATATGAGCTATGAACGTGAACACAACACTGTTTATATTATTGCATGTTTTTGTAGATTGTGTACATTGTGTAGATTACAATTATTATGCTTATTATTATTATTACTATGCTAAGGAAGGTAGGTGACCATAATTAATTTCAATGTCCGCTCTTGAAATCGCTGTCCTTCTCAAGAGCTATTCAGTTGGTTCATGAAATCGCTGGGCTGCGTGCCCTCCAGTGTTGCTCCTGGCCAATCCCGGCGCCACAGGGCGTGGTTATTGCTTATCCTATGTGGGGTTAGAAATCACGCGTGTGAGAGAGAGAGAGGAAGATGGAGAGAGAGAGAACGTGTGTGTGTGTGTGTGTGTGTGTGTGTGTGTGTGTGAGAGAGAGAGGCGGAGCGATGTACTCTGAGTTGACTAAAAAACAATTTTGTCATTTCGCCTATAAGGGGCGCTATAGCAGAGTACTCTTCTACTCTGGCCTAAAAGATTACACCAATTGACCTGACGGTGGCGCTATAACAGCCATCTTTGCGTTTTGGTACACGACTTTGGAACCGTAGCTTCTACAATCAAAATTATTTTTTCCCAGGTTTCCTTGGCTCGCCCCACTTTTCCTCATTGCTGTGATCTAAAAAATGACACCTATTGACCTGATGGTGGCGCTATAACAGCCCTCTTTATGTTTTGCTCCATAACTTTTGAACTGTAGTGTCTACAATCAAAATTCGCCCCTGGATTCCTTGGCTCCTCCCACTTCTACTCACATAGGCCCGCCCATAACTACTTAGTACACCCTAACAACCATCTACAAACGCCCTAGCGACCAGCCAGAAACACCCTAGTAGCAACCAGTTACTATACCCTGAAACCGCCTAGAGACGTCCTATCTACACACATTGCCGATAGACCCTTTTCACGGGGGCCATTTTGTGCCAAAAAGACAGGGTAAACACAGGTGCAAGCAACACACACACACTACTGAGGGTTTCCAAATGACAATCATGGAAGTTGGAAACCCTCATTAGTGATTTGCTTGCACCTGTGTTTACCCTGTTTTTTCAACACAAAATGGCCCCCATGAAAAGGGTCTATTGGGGCTGCAAGGGGGCGGGGCGGGGCGTGGACACACCAAGCACAATTACATTTTGATTAGGACATTTATTCTAGTTATAATTATTATTGCTGTATTATTATTATTATCTCCGCCAGGAGATTATGAGATTGTCGCTGTCAGTGCGTCTGTCTGTCTGTCTGTGCCTGTGTTCTGTGTGTTTCTGTGTGTTCCTCCCGTATCCCGAGAACCGTTGGTCGGATCTACTTCAAACTTTGGGAGTGTACTAAGGAGAACGTGACGGAGTACAGTGATCTGTTTTTGTCCAATTCGACATAGCGCCACCTACTGGCAACGTGTGTGCGTGCGTGTGTTCCTTGTGTGTTCCTACCGTATCCCGAGAACCGTTGGTCGGATCTACTTCAAACTTTGGGAGTGTACTAAGGAGTACGTGACGGAGTACAGTGACCTGTTTTTGTCCAATTCGGCATAGCGCCACCTACTGGCAACACAAAAAGTGGTTTATCTTGAGAACCGCTTGTCCGATCAACTGAGTGCAAGGAGCTGAATTCCAGGCAATTCCGCATAGCGCCACCTACTGGCAATTTCTTTTTTTGATCTCAACAACTGATCTCAACAACCGTTCGTCCCATCGACTTCAAACTCGGGGAGTGCGCTGCTCGGACACAGATGCACCCTTCTACGCGTAACCTCATCCCCTAATCAAAAAAACTAAACCACAATTATTCTAACACAAACTTGACAAAAACACAAATGCATGCGTTACAACACATACAATAAACCCATCATAACAAATACATGACCAAAACACTACAATAAAAGCAGACAATAACAATATATGATTTACAATAGCATCTCAGCGTGACAACACTCACTACCACATTACATTCAGACGATGTCTCGTCACACACATGGTCTATGGATCAGCTTGGGGGAAAATGCTGTCCTGGCCGAGATCTGCACTCCACCGAGTGCACTTTTCTAGTTGTTAATATGTGTTTGCTTTGGCACCGTCTTTTCCTGCCAATAAAGCTCATTGAAAGAGAGGGAGAGAGAAAGGGAGGGGAGGAGCCATGGAAGAGAGAACTGACACATTGTTCTTCCTGATGAACACAACAGCAGCCATTGTTTTCACTGACTGGCTGCTTAATACGTCCATTCACATGTTTGACAGTCTCTCTCCATTCAGCTCATTCCTCAGTGAGGGGACAAAAGCACGCTTGTTCCAGTCCAGCCATCATGGGAGACCAGGGAGACTCAGGTGGCCATTCCGGGAATTGCAGTATTTTTGCTACTGGCGTCAATGCGGAAGTAGAAAGCTGCCCCCTCGGTATGATGAGCTCCTCTGCACCTGTGATTGGTATTCCCCAGGCCCACACATGTGCCGGCTCCTGTCTCCCTTCCTGCCGGGGGATTTGTGAATGAGAGCCAGGGGAGGAGCAAGGGGGAGGGGACTCTGTTGGTGCTTCAGGGCGTTATCTCAGGGGGGAGGAGCAAGGGGGAGGGGACTATGTTGGTGCTTCAGGGCGTTATCTCAGGGAGGAGGAGCAAGGGGGAGGGGACTATGTCGGTGCTTCAGGGCGTTATCTCAGGGGGGAGGAGCAAGGGGGAGGGGACTATGTTGGTGCTTCAGGGTGTTATCTCAGGGGGAGGAGCAAGGGGGAGGGGACTATGTTGGTGCTTCAGGGCGTTATCTCAGGGGGAGGAGCAAGGGGGAGGGGACTATGTCGGTGCTTCAGGGCGTTATCTCAGGGGGAGGAGCAAGGGGGAGGGGACTATGTTGGTGCTTCAGGGTGTTATCTCAGGGGGAGGAGCAAGGGGGAGGGGACTATGTTGGTGCTACAGGGCGTTATCTCAGGGGGAGGAGCAAGGGGGAGGGGACTATGTTGGTGCTTCAGGGCGTTATCTCAGGGGGAGGAGCAAGGGGGAGGGGACTATGTTGGTGCTTCAGGGCGTTATCTCAGGGGGGAGGAGCAAGGGGGAGGGGACTATGTTGGTGCTTCAGGGCGTTATCTCAGGGGGAGGAGCAAGGGGGAGGGGACTATGTTGGTGCTTCAGGGTGTTATCTCAGGGGGAGGAGCAAGGGGGAGGGGACTATGTTGGTGCTTCAGGGCGTTATCTCAGGGGGGAGGAGCAAGGGGGAGGGGACTATGTTGGTGCTTCAGGGCGTTATCTCAGGGGGAGGAGCAAGGGGGAGGGGACTATGTTGGTGCTTCAGGGCGTTATCTCAGGGGGGAGGAGCCAGCACTAAGGCGCGGGAGGCAAACCCCCCCCCACCCCCTTGGTCCCTGCGTTTGTCTTTTCACTGAGTGTAATCTGCAGCACGCCTCAATGACTCAGCACTCGCCACAGCAGCCCCTCCCACGCAGACAGTCAGTAAGGCAGACAGACAGCCACTTAGCAAGGCAGTTCATTATAAAACCAGCCAGGAAGTGAGTCTGTCTGTCTGTCCGCCCGCCGGTTAGCCAGCCAGACTGGTGTCATGTATCGTTACCTATTCTGGGCCACAGACACAGACAGACCTCCAGATCCCTCCAGGCACACTAACCATGACTCAGTCAGACACAGACAGACAGACAGACAGACCTCCAGATCCCTCCAGGCACACTAACCATGACTCAGTCAGACACAGACAGACAGAGCTACAGATCCCTCCAGGCACACTAACCATGACTCAGTCAGACACAGACAGACAGACCTCCAGGCACACTAACCATGACTCAGCCAGACACAGACAGACCTCCAGATCCCTCCAGGCACACTAACCATGACTCAGCCAGACACACAGACCTCCAGATCCCTCCAGGCACACTAACCATGACTCAGCCAGACACAGACAGACCTCCAGATCCCTCCAGGCACACTAACCATGACTCAGTCAGACACAGACAGACAGACCTCCAGGCACACTAACCATGACTCAGCCAGACACAGACAGACCTCCAGATCCCTCCAGGCACACTAACCATGACTCAGTCAGACACAGACAGACAGACCTCCAGGCACACTAACCATGACTCAGCCAGACACAGACAGACCTCCAGATCCCTCCAGGCACACTAACCATGACTCAGCCAGACACACAGACCTCCAGATCCCTCCAGGCACACTAACCATGACTCAGTCAGACACACAGACCTCCAGATCCCTCCAGGCACACTAACCATGACTCAGCCAGACACAGACAGACCTCCAGATCCCTCCAGGCACACTAACCATGACTCAGTCAGACACAGACAGACAGACCTACAGAGTATTTTCACCTTCTGTGTATGTGTGCAGTTTGTACACAAGATGCCTAAAAATAAGAGTATCTTAAAAAAAAGGAGAACATTTGAGAAAAACACGGTGAAAAGATAATAAAATAATAACAACACACAAACACTCAGTGATGATGCTGCTGTGGACGAAGCTGCTGTTCCCACGATGATACACAGCGTCTGTGGCCTAAATTGGCCTGTGGACAAGTGGACCCAGATGAAGCCAGGTTTCCCCGGGATAAAAGGCCGGAGAGACAACAACAGCCATCAGTCAAATGCTGGCAACTCTGTGGCTTTTTCCCTCGCAGGTGAAGTTCATCTACTCTACCAGCCAGTTTGGAGGCTAACCAGCCCATCGCTCACAGCTCCAACTCCATTTTGAAAAGCCAACTTGTCATGGAGGTAAAACAGTGAACAGAATCCATCAGTGACTGGGCCAGAGGAGGAGAAGGTTCGTTTCTGACCCGGCTCCGCAGCTGCTAAAAGAGACAAAATTGCAGAACTAATGGGCAGAACTGTTGATTTTGTCCCATTAGCCAATCCCCATCGCTGTTATAAGTCTCTGTACTGAAAAACACAAATAATGTCACTGCCTGCTGAAAGCTGGCTGGGAGCACAATGGAGAGAGAGGCTAATTTCAGCTATGTGCCATTTGGGCTCGAATTCAAGCAAAGACATTCCAGCTTGGAGAAAAGCCTGAGGACGTGCTTATTATTATTATGGCCAGTTCACTGTTTGAGCCGTTTGAATTCACTGCTGACAGACAGACAGTCACGCAGAAAAGGAGTGAGCTGCGAGTGAGGCGCAGATCAATGAGTTCATCTTTGTTCCGTCTCTTTCAGAGCGCGGTACAGCTCCCTCTGTAATAATCACACAGACAGGAGACTGCTGTAGGTAGGGAGGAAGTGAAGTAGAGGAGAAGCTGCAGGAAGTCAGGGCCTAACCGCTCTCACAGCTCGGAGAAGAAGATTTCATTCATTCCAATTGAGGAGGTTTTGATGGGTTGTAAAGGATTAGCGCCCCCTAGTGGCAGTTGGGTCTGCTGGCCGATGGACGACAGATACAGATGTAAACGGCTGGTTTATCGGACAGCCGACCAGAAAAAGATCACGTCAATGCAGGGTTATCCTCAGATCCACGATAATGAAAAGAGAGTGAGAAACTCTCTCCCCTCAACTTCTGCCAACCTTCCCTTGAGCTAGGGTTGGGCGATGTCTACCATTATCGGCCTATGAGGCTGTCCACAGTGACCCTATGAGGCTGTCCACAGTGACCCTATGAGGCTGTCCACAGTGACCCTATGATGCTGTCCACAGTGACTCTATGACCTATGAGGCTGTCCACAGTGACCCTATGAGGCTGTCCACAGTGACCCTATGATGCTGTCCACAGTGACTCTATGACCTATGAGGCTGTCCACAGTGACCCTATGAGGCTGTCCACAGTGACCCTATGAGGCTGTCCACAGTGACTCTATGACCTATGAGGCTGTCCACAGTGACCCTATGAGGCTGTCCACAGTGACCCTATGAGGCTGTCCACAGTGACCCTATGAAGCTGTCCACAGTGACCCTATGACCTATGAGGCTGTCCACAGTGACCCTATGAGGCTGTCCACAGTGACCCTATGAGGCTGTCCACAGTGACTCTATGACCTATGAGGCTGTCCACAGTGACCCTATGAGGCTGTCCACAGTGACCCTATGAGGCTGTCCACAGTGACCCTATGAGGCTGTCCACAGTGACCCTATGATGCTGTCCACAGTGACCCTATGAGGCTGTCCACAGTGACCCTATGAGGCTGTCCACAGTGACTCTATGACCTATGATGCTGTCCACAGTGACCCTATGAGGCTGTCCACAGTGACTCTATGACCTATGATGCTGTCCACAGTGACCCTATGAGGTTGTCCACAGTGACCCTATGATGCTGTCCACAGTGACTCTATGACCTATGATGCTGTCCACAGTGACTCTATGACCTATGATGCTGTCCACAGTGACCCTATGA
>NW_028152025.1:37500-46594 GCF_964638095.1 Poromitra crassiceps
TCTATCTGCAGGTTTCATAAAGACACATTTAAGACTTTTTAAGACTTTTTTTAAACGACTTCGGAATTGAATCTGAGGTCAATCTGAAAAGCCAAACAAAGCTGGAGAGAACGGCCTGCTTCTTCAGCTCGTGAACGTTCTGAAACGACTGCATGAGGAAAAGGACACTTGGTGGAAAGTGTGGATGATGAACATGCAGCATAGAGAAAGCCATCATTGTATTTGGTGGAAAAAATAAAAAAACATAACTGTATTTAAGAGATTTTAGGCCAAATGTATTTAAAGAAGCCACAGGTTTATTTTAAGAAGGCAGCAACCACAGGTCTATTTTAAGAAGGCAGCAAGGAGGATGACCTCTTTTTCTCTCTACCAAGATTAGCACTGTAATGACTAGTGATGATGCACCACAGCTACACTGATGCTAAATATAATGACTAGTGATGATGCACCACAGCTACACTGATGCTAAATACACCTTTCTGTCAACAAGTATGTTCTTCTAGTTACAATTCTGTCTTTCTATTCTAGTCCTGCACACGCATGCCCACGTACACAAACAACCCCCACCCCACCCAAACATAAGCCTTATGCCTCTCGATGAAATTGGAAGCGTGTGTGTGTGTGTGTGTGTGTGTGTGTGTGTGTGTGTGTGTGTGTGATCCAGTGTGTGTATACAGCATACACCAGAAGGAATTAACTGTTGTGCTCTGCATGAGGGGACCAGCCGATCAATAGCTCCTTGGTCGGGCGTAGCAACATTGGCACTGTGCTTCATGTTGGCTGGCAGTGCTGTAATGAGTTAATTGCTAGAGGTGTGCGATGCTGGGGTCATTCCAACAGCATGACAGTAAACGCTGGTGGGGTACGGCTTCCATATTAACACTGAAGACAGAGGAATAAACGCTGGTGGGGTACGGCTTCCATATTAACACTGAACACGGAGGAACTGCGGAGGGAGCAGATGAACACGGAGACTAAGACGGAGACGGAGATGGACAGAGCCTTCTGTCCGTCCTCTGCGTTTTCTGTCCGTCCTCTGAAAGCTTACGGATAAGCATGAAACGCTGCAGAACCACACACACACTCACACATTTGACTCTCTACTGCCCACTGGTGGATGTATTGCTTAACACGATACCAACGTGAAAGGCGAATGAAAGTATGTGGGCAGTGACGATTACACCGTTTGAAACGGACGCATTTATTTTCGTATGAAAATGGAGCATAAATGAGCCTTTATTGGGAAGAAGACGCTGGAGGGGTACATCATAATCATGCCTTAATGGTAGAGCCCCATTAAAGGTACAGGGATAATGTCTGAGACATTAAAGGCACAGGGATCATGTCTGAGACATTTCAAAAGGAATTATATATTTCGGTTAGCCTGTCAGGATGTAATTGGACTTTTGCATATTTGGGAATTTTCCCTCTCAGCAGACAACTAGCCAGAAGATAACTAGCCATGCTAACTGCCACTAAAGCTGGTGGCAAGTATAGCCTACTAGCTGATGCTCTTCTGTGGTCTGTGTGTGTGTGTGTGTGTGTGTGTGTGTGTGTGTGTGTGTGTGTGTGTGTGTGTGTGTGTGTGTGCATGTACGCGCTTATGTGCGTGTGTGTGTGTGTGCGTGTGTGTGTGCGTGTGCGCGCTTATGTGCGTGTGTTAGGGCTGCGCTGCACAATTAATTAATCAATATAATATCATAATCATGATTTTCATTACTGCAATTTCTTACTGCAATTGTTAAGATGTTTGGAGAGGGGGAGATATTTAGATAACCTTTTGTATTCTGGTAGTGTCCAGAATCCCTGTCACCCCCCCCCCCCCATTCTCATCATTATGTATGCATCCGTGTGTGTGTGTGTGTGTGTGTGTGTGTGTGTGTGTGTGTGTGTGTGTGTGTGTGTGTGTGTGTGTGTGTGTGTGTGTGTGTGAGAGACTAGAGAGCATTTTTCTCACACACACACACACACACACACACACACAGAGGAAAGTCCCGGTCTGTGTGTGTCTCAGAGGGTGAGCAGAATGTCTGCAGTGGGAGGTGTAGGAGGAGGGAACAGACAGAGGAGCGTGACAACCATCTAATCATCTCCTCTGTGATGGATTCAGTCCCATCATCTGCTCCCTGAATGAACCAGAGGAGCGAGTAGACACGGCAGTATACAGATGAGCCGTCAGCAGAGCAGCGAGAGCAGAAGACCACTTCATAACCTAATTAGGCCAGCCTTATCTTCTGTGAGAAGAAGTCAAGCTCTTCAAGTCAGGCCAGAGGAACCAGACCACTGGAATGATGCATCAGCCCAGCCAGACCCACACTTCAATACCATTTCTATTCCATACAAATGTGGCCTTGGGGCACCCGGGTAGTGCAGCGGTAGATTCCCTGCATATCAACACGAGAGTCGCAGGTTCGTGCCCCAGCTAGCTAGCTACAGCTAGTAGAAAAACTTGTTACCTCAGATTTTGGTGATTTTCACGCATTTTAACATCAGATGAAGGATGACATGCTCATCCATGGGTGGGTTGAGAAAGTAGCTCTAAAAATGCATGGTGGTCAATCTAAGATCAAAGCTGGGTTTGGAGGTCTGATGGTAATAGAAGGACATATAAAGGAGATGTGGAACCTCCTCCCTCTCCCTGCCGTCACACAAACACTGAACATATAAAGGAGATGTGGAAGAACATGGGCGCCGCTCCCTTCAATCAGCCGCTCAGCTAAGTGCTTACACAGACGCCGGGTTCGGTTCTGTTCCAGAATGAAACAACGGCCTTAATAGGAGGGAGGTCTGTTTCTTTATGGCCGTCTGGAGGGGGCTTCTCTGCTAGCAGCCCCCCTCCCTCCTCTGCTGCTCCACTGGCACATCTGCAACTCACACACACACACACACACACACACACACACACCATGCACGCAAACACACACACACGTGCATGCAAACACACGAGAAGAATCAGTCGCTCGCTCTTTCTCACGCGCCACATATTCAACTGAAACACACATGGTGTAAACAAACAGCGAGCTGCAGTACGCCTGCCTGCCTGAGTCAGACCACTCTGCTCTAAACAGCAGTCATCTCCACTCCTCCACTCACATAAACACTAGAGCTGCAACTATCGATTCTTTTAGTAATCGAGTATTCTACCGAATAATCCATCGATTAATCGAGTAATCGGATAAGAACCCTTTTTTGTGTTTTCAAAGGCTTATCGTAAATATACACCAAAAAATAAGATAAATCTCTTCAAATAAACAACTACATTAGTTTCTTTCTTAGAAAAAACAACATTTTTATTTTTAAATTGCATAGAACTGGCAGTGGCACCATTCATCTTTTCAACCTGACGTTTGAGTTCTTCCAGTGTACAGCAACCGTTAAATAATATGAATGAATGGCTTACTAGCTAGTTTACATCCTTCATTTACCTTACAGCTGCATGACACACACACTCTTTCTCTCTCACACACACACACACTCACTCTCTCTTTCTCTCTCACACACCAACAGGCTAGTGTGATCACACACACACACACACACACACACACACACACACACACACACACACACACACACACACACACACACACACACACACACACACACACACACACACACACACACACACACACACACACAAAACGCTGTTAAATTAGCCGCTAACGTTAATAGGTTGAGCTTTGTATTTCTCACAGAAAACGGTCCAAACTTCTCAGAGAGAGCGGTCGGTATTCACTAAAGCCTTCATATCTCAGGCTCTGTAGTACATAGAAACATAAAATAAAAAGCATTTGAGAGCTTAACCCTTTGGCTTTTCGTATTATATTTGCTCTAATGTTAATTAAAAAAAAAAGATCTTTAACCCAAAAAAATAAAAATAAAAAGATTCTAATGCATTTTAAGAAATGTTAATAAAGATTACGGCAAATGTAACCCTGCCAAATAAAAAGCCACGGGTTTAAGCTGTCAAATGCTTTTTATTTCATGTTGATAGCTACTATACAGGCTGAGGAAATACGTTCTGTTAAACCCTTGACAATCACTGCAGCAACGTTAGCGTTAACGCTAACGTTAACGATCTCTGTTTTGCAGTCGTTGTGAAGACAGTGAAAAGCCCCGTTATCTAACAACTACAACGGCAGTGAAACAACTTATCCAGCTAACGCTAGCTAATTAAATAACGTTACCTGATGTTGTAGTCGATGCCTCTCTCAACGTTACAGCTGATCGGAGGTGCTGCTAACGTTACCTGCGGTGCGCTGCCTGCTTCATTCACCCTCAGCCTATCTAGTAATACGTTACAGTCTTCAGCATTTAGCTACTGTAAATATATCTTGTGTTTGACCATGCTTCCTCAAGTTTGAGGTGTTTCCCTGGCCAGCTTTGCAATTCACATCACAAATGTTGCAACCAGTGTTGTCTGAGTCTATCTTGGGAAAGTGTAGCCACATTTTCGGGTGGACCCGTTTGTTGATGTTTTCAGGTAGAGTGATGTACTGACGTAACGCGCTCTCGCGTGTTGCCTTAAGGTTCCGTCGGAATTTCTATTTTACCCACTCTCTTCTATTACTCAGATGCGTGTCGAGGCGAATCATTTTGGCCTCGATCAATTTAATTATTCGAGTTATTCGAGGTACTCGAGGAATCGTGACAGCTCTAATAAACACACTGGTCTGCTGTGGTTAAACAAGGCCTCTCCACGTTCCTACTGACGGCTGGGCCAGACTTCACAATCAAGCCTGAGAAAAGGCTGAGGATGATTGTATCTCACATGCAGGATCCTCTCTCTCTCCTAGCAGGACCACCTCAGAGTAGCGCTGTTCGATTTTGCCTAAAAATTTAATTGACGATTTTTTCTCTCAAAACTCGATTTTCGATTTCGATTTTTTTATACTATTATACTTCTCTAAACATTTGTTGCCTTGCAGAGCTCTTTTTTTTCATAAGTGACTAATTACGCTTTTACTCTGAAGGCAGAACAACCCAACTTCCTGTTTTAGCCTAACGTGCTATGCCTAACTTCCTGGCTGTTGCTTGCTAACCTGCAGTCACTTGACACTGGTGGATTTGCTGTTTTGGAGGTGTCCTGGTAATGTTACTCGGTGGCCTCACGTGTTGTTATGTGAACTATAAAGGCAACATTTCAGCATCCGGTGATAACGTCTTTGTTCGTGCGTGTGCGCGTGTGTGTGTTGTGGTAATCATTATCTTGCACAGCCCACAGTGCAACACGCTGCTCAGTGCTGCTCACACAATGTGCTTTTTGGAGGTGTTGAAATAAGTTCATTGCTGCTGTCTTTAGTAGCCAGCAGAGTCACAGCCTCCAGAGAGACTTTACAGCGAGGAGAAGGGACGAGTAGCAGCAGGCGTACATGAGAGAGAGCCGCCCCGACGTAACGCAATTACTCTAGTTTAAAAAAAAAATCGATTTGACGATTTTCGTTTTTTTAACATCGTCCTAACTAATTCATTCGATTACGATTCAAAATAGCCCTACACTCAGAGGCTTTTCTTCTCACATGCAGGACCCTCTCTCTCCTAGCTGGACCACCTCAGAGGCTTTTCCTCTCACATGCAGGACCCTCTCTCTCCTAGCTGGACCACCTCAGAGGCTTTTCTTCTCACATGCAGGATCCTCTCTCTCCTAGCTGGACCACCTTAGAGGCTTTTCTTCTCACATGCAGGACCCTCTCTCTCCTAGCTGGACCACCTTAGAGGCTTTTCTCCTCACATGCAGGATCCTCTCTCTCCTAGCTGGACCACCTTAGAGGCTTTTCTTCTCACATGCAGGACCCTCTCTCTCCTAGCTGGACCACCTTGGAGGCTTTTCCTCTCACATGCAGGATCCTCTCTCTCCTAGCTGGACCATCTCAGAGGCTTTTCTTCTCACATGCAGGATCCTCTCTCTCCTAGCTGGACCACCTCAGAGGCTTTTCTTCCTGGCCGCCTAAAGGAAAATGTGAACTCCAACAAGTCATGCAACACATTTTGTATCGTTGCATATATGGCCTCTAGATAAGTGGTCATTTCCTCACATCACAAGCGCCGGAATGGTTTCCTGAAGTTTCCTGCGTGATTATTATTATTATGGCTAAAATAATGATCTGAATTATTTTGCTCGTGGATATTTTAAAAGGAGTTGCAGATGTGTGGAGCCATTTTAAACAAAACCAGCTCTTTTGGTACTGCTAATATGCAAATACAGTAATTACATGTTAATAATGCCAGTTAGTACTACAATAAGTAATCACGTGTGCCGCCGCAAAGAATGCTGCGTTATCTCCAAACTGTCCCACCACCTTCAGCCTTTTGCTAAGGAAACATCTCCAAAAGCCTTCAGTGCTGTTTCTATGCCTCCCCTGCTCAGTTGCCCTCATTTCTCCGTGTGAGAGGGAGCTTGTCACAGGTTCCACTGGCTCAGCAGAGAGACCTCCCTCGCTGGGCTGGAGGCTGGAGCAGGCAGAGATCCCTGGAGCCGGGCCCGGGTGCGCCCCCCCCCCCCTCCCCTCCCCGACTGGGTCTGGGTCTGGGCTCTGTTAACTGGGCTGATAGGTGGGCCGCGCCTCCCTGTGCTGGCCCGACGCCTGAGCAGCGAGCCAGCCACTGAGGAGAGATGACGTCTCAGCCTGGCTATTCCTACATCAAGCTGGAGGTCTTCCTGCGTTGGATGACTTCCTCCTCCTGACTGTGCACAGTGCTCAGCTCAAGGCCTGGAGGAGGAGACGCAGTGGAAATTTGAAAAGCAAGGGTATGCAATTTCACAAACACTTATGTTGCTGATATAGCATGATTTTGTACCATTTGCAAAAGCAAATCCCTGCTTGCAATAATTCCAATGCCTATAAATGCTGCCTGTGTGTGTGTGTGTGTGTAGCATAGCCGCCCGTTAGCTATCCGCAGTCTTGACATCAACAAAGCAAACGTAAGCATGCTAGTCCCCGCTAATGATGCAGGCCTCCTCTGGGCCAATCAGTGACAAATATTTGTATATAATATATATATAATAAATGTGTCGTTGTCGTCGTAGTATAGTGATAATAATAATGATAATGATAATAATAATAATACGTTCCGTTAGACTATTCAAGATTGCGTGTGATGGACAAACAAGCAGAACTCCACTGTCCCCCTACTGATGATCCCATGACAGAATGGCCTCCCAATGTCCCCTTTAATGACCATTTTGTAGCCAGCATGTCTCAAGCGCTCAAGCTGAGTTCACTGGAGGAAAGGTGCCAGGTCCCTCCATGGCCTTCTGCTGTCTGAGCAGACAGCAGAGCACATGCAGACAGGATGAGCAGAGCAGAGAGGTGTCTGAGCAGACAGGATGAGCCTGAGCAGAGAGGTGTCTGAGCAGACAGGATGAGCCTGAGCAGAGAGGTGTCTGAGCAGACAGGATGAGTCTGAGCAGAGAGGTGTCTGAGCAGACAGGATGAGTCTGAGCAGAGAGGTGTCTGAGCAGACAGGATGAGCCTGAGCAGAGAGGTGTCTGAGCAGACAGGATGAGCCTGAGCAGAGAGGTGTCTGAGCAGACAGGATGAGCCTGAGCAGAGAGGTGTCTGAGCAGACAGGATGAGCCTGAGCAGAGAGGTGTCTGAGCAGACAGGATGAGCCTGAGCAGAGAGGTGATTTGGACAACTCAAACAAAGCATGAATACATCAGTCTTCTTAAATATGAACACAATAAAAAATCATGGTTGACATTGGCTGGCCGAGGTTCTGAATGGTGTGTGGGCCACGATGTCCCTCCTGTTCGCTCTCTTGTTAGAGGTTCTGAATGGTGTGTGGGCCACGATGTCCCTCCTGTTCGCTCTCTTGTTAGAGGTTCTGAATGGTGTGTGGGCCACGATGTCCCTCCTGTTCGCTCTCTTGTTAGAGGTTCTGAATGGTGTGTGGGCCACGATGTCCCTCCTGTTCGCTCTCTTGTTAGAGGTTCTGAATGGTGTGTGGGCCACGATGTCCCTCCTGTTCGCTCTCTTGTTAGAGGTTCTGAATGGTGTGTGGGCCACGATGTCCCTCCTGTTCGCTCTCTTGTTAGAGGTTCTGAATGGTGTGTGGGCCACGATGTCCCTCCTGTTCGCTCTCTTGTTAGAGGTTCTGAATGGTGTGTGGGCCACGATGTCCCTCCTGTTCGCTCTCTTGTTAGAGGTTCTGAATGGTGTGTGGGCCACGATGTCCCTCCTGTTCGCTCTCTTGTTAGAGGTTCTGAATGGTGTGTGGGCCACGATGTCCCTCCTGTTCGCTCTCTTGTTAGAGGTTCTGAATGGTGTGTGGGCCACGATGTCCCTCCTGTTCGCTCTCTTGTTAGAGGTTCTGAATGGTGTGTGGGCCACGATGTCCCTCCTGTTCGCTCTCTTGTTAGAGGTTCTGAATGGTGTGTGGGCCACGATGTCCCTCCTGTTCGCTCTCTTGTTAGAGGTTCTGAATGGTGTGTGGGCCACGATGTCCCTCCTGTTCGCTCTCTTGTTAGAGGTTCTGAATGGTGTGTGGGCCACGATGTCCCTCCTGTTCGCTCTCTTGTTAGAGGTTCTGAATGGTGTGTGGGCCACGATGTCCCTCCTGTTCGCTCTCTTGTTAGAGCTCTAAATGTGTGCCTGGCTGGGGAGACTGGATGAGAATGATAGGCCAGATGGAAGGAGCAGACTGGACCTGGGTCACAGATCAACAAAGCTGGACAACACACAAAAGGATAGAATGGGAGAAAATAGGGCTTTTCCCACAGCAATAAATCCAAGAGTTGTATCCCAAAAAGCTAGAAAATAATCTTTAAAATCACATCCCCATAATCTGGGATTTCAAACTGATCTGAGCTGAGGGTGTAACAGGAAGGAGCAGGTGCTTCCCTCCAAGTCCTAACCATGGTCGTAACCCTCTTTGCACACGGTTAAATCTCTTCTGTTAACTACTCTCTCTTCTTAGGCACTGCCTCCCTCTTCTCTCCTCATCTCTCCTCTCTCTCCTCTCTCTCTGCTCTATCTCCTCTCCTCTCCTCTCTCTCTCTGCTCTATCTCCTCTCCTCTCCCCCTCTCCCCCCTGCTCTCTCTTCTCTCTCTCTCTCTCTCTCTCTCTCTCTCTCTCTCTCTCTCTCTCTCTCTCT
>NW_028152025.1:46794-66794 GCF_964638095.1 Poromitra crassiceps
TTCGTTCCTCAGTCTGTCTTCAGACATCGAGGCGGCCTATAAGGAATTCTTGGCCAACTACAACAACATCACAGCCGTGGAGAACGACTTCAAACAGAAGGAGGCGCTCTGGACCGAGGTCGTCCGAGTCATCAAGACCTCAGCGTACGTTCAGATCATCTTCTACTGTTTCCCAGACTCATCGTGCACACAGTCGTGGTGCAGTAAGACCATTTGGATAAAAGTGACTACACCGAAGATGTGAATTAAATAAGGACTTTTCTTATTTCCCTTGAGTCCCTGCCCCATCCAGGGTCACAGGAAGTGTTCTAATATACTGTATATATATATATATATATATATTTATTTTATTTATTTTTATTTTTATTTATTAGTTTATTTCTCAGGGACAATGCACACCAATCAACAGTAAGACTGTAAGTGAGCCAGAGTTAGCCTGGACGGCTAGTTTCCATCTGCTGTCCCTGGCCAGATGTTGAAGAGGCAGCCTAAAATTCAAGTCAATTAAAATGCATGTGATATATATGTGATATATATATATATGTGATATATATGTGACCCTGTCACCCTGTGATATACATGTATATATATATATATGTGACCCCATACAGGGTCACAGGAAGTGTTCTAATATATATATATATATATGTATATATATATATACATATATATACATATATATATATATATATATATATACATATATATATATATATACGGTATATATATATATATATATATATATATATATATATATATATATATATACTGTATATTAGCATTGAGGCATCATTTAAACATGGCTAACCTGACGCTGCCAGATGGTTTGTTTTCACAGAACCATCTTGGAGCACACTCGGAAAAACCTTTGAAAGGGGCAGGCACTTTTTTTTAAAAGCTACTTGGTAGCTGATTGGATGAACCATCTGTCTATCACGTCTATCACAGGCTCGCTTCTCGCTGGCGTCACTACCAAAGCCCGCCCCTAGCTGCCTCACAGGATGCTGATTGGTGCAAACCGCTGGTGGATCGGATTCAAACCAATAGATCGGGGCGTGGCGAGATGGATTTGTCATGTGATCGTGATGTCATCATGATCTTGTGCAAATCCAGCAGCCTCGCGAGGTCAAAAGAATCAGCTGCAGCAAGTGGTCACTGCTTACAAATATCAATCACTGCACAGAAAACCTACGTTCCGGGACTTTGCACAACTGCAAAGAGATCCACTTTGCAGGTGTTTGTGGCACAGTGGGGGAAAGTACCACACAGTGTCCGCATATTGAGTCCCTAAGAGGTCATTTACTTGCTCGGAAAGCAGGTTTATCATGCAGTGAATCTTTTGCTTTTCGCATAAAAGAATGTGGTAGACAAAAAGTGATAGACATACTTTTGTAGGACACAGTAACAAGTATACAGCTCCACTGACAAAAGGTACCATGTTATATAATTGTATTTGTATAAAAGATTGTTTGCTGCGCACCTAAATAGTCTTGTTTGTGAGGGCAAAAAGAGAAAAAATGTCCCAACAATATAAAAAAATAAAACAAGGTGCAGGGTGGTTTTGTCGTTGGAGAGACTGCCAACTTACTAAAAGCTCAGAGGCCTGTTTCCTGTAACAGCCGATGTGTGACGTGTCCTGCCAAAGTGTCCTTTAGGAAGACATTGAACCCCAAGCTAATTCGTTTATTAGTGGGCGTTCAAAAGACACCCTCAATGCAACAACTGCATGACACAATACGCCACAGATGTACCACTCACCTACCTTTGGGTCATCACAGTGGCATCAGTGTTGTTGAACCTTGTCGTTCCTCTCTCCGATTCCTCTCTGTCCAGGCCCGAGGTGAACGCCACCTCTCTGAGTTTCTTCCTGGTGATGCCGGTGCAGCGGATCGCCCGCTACCCGCTCCTCCTGCAGACCATCAAGAAGCACACGGACCCCGCTCACCCCGCCTACAGCCTGCTGGAGCAGACCGCTCACACGGCCATCGCCTTAAACTGCCGCATCAACGAGTACAAACGCTTCCGGGAAGTCGGTGAGAGGGATTAGCAACATGACCGCCTGCTACGATCATATGATCTGATAGCAGTGAATGTGTAACGTTATTCAAAAATAATAAACCAATATGTAGCGTGTAGCTCAATGGGTAGGTAAAGCTACCAATGGGACTGTAAGGCCATTTGTGCTATTGGTGCTAACATCCCAGACCCACATCAAAATATGAGCTGCAGTGTCAAAACCCAGGGGGGCTGTTGCCTGTTAAAAGTTGCCCTCTGTTTAGGGATGCACGATCCACATTTTTTCACTTCCGATCCGATTCCGATACCTGAATTTGGATATCTGCCGATACCAATATTTTTCTTGAATATACAGTATAGGCAAAGATTTGGCCAATTAAAGATTTTTTTTTAAATATACCTTGCAAAAAGCAGACAAAATTAAGAAAATATACAAGGCAAAGAAGGATACTATTATACATCGGCAAATTATGGCCAGCGCCCCCGTGCTGGAATTGCAAAAAAAAGATCAGATTCGTGAATTAGTGCCAATATCGGCACCCGATACCGATATTGGATCGGATCGGCCCCATCCCTACTCTGTATGACTAACTGACCTCTGTATGACTAACTGACCTCTGTATGAACTGAACCTTGTCTTTTGATTGTAGCTGACAAATACAAGAAGACGGAGACGCTGACCATCAAAGACAAGTTCAACCGCTTCAACAGCCACAGCATCGCAAAGAAGACGGCAAGACTCAGCCAGCACATCAAACACGAGACTGGGATAGCAGCCAGGGTAGGCCAGCTAGGACTAACTGAAACTGAGTTTTATAGCAGCCAGGGTAGGCCAGCTAGGACTAACTGAAACTGAGTTTTATAGCAGCCAGGGTAGGCCAGCTAGGACTAACTGAAACTGAGTTTTATAGCAGCCAGGGTAGGCCAGCTAGGACTAACTGAAACTGAGTTTTATAGCAGCCAGGGTAGGCCAGCTAGGACTAACTGAAACTGAGTTTTGCCACTTTCCACTTTTCGGACTTAAATTAGAATAGTTTCCTCGATGGTTGGATTGGTTTCATGGCCCTAAAGACCCTTGAAATCCATTCAAAGCACATGGTTAAAAATAACGGGCATAAATTGCTAAATGGAGTTGTATTTCCTCATTGCTGAATGGTGGATACTTGGATTTCGTTGGTCAAAAAGCCAATTCATAAAATCCCACCGTGGAAAAAAAAGTCATTTTATCTCAAGTCCTGAAAGGTTTTTGGCCATCAGCAGCTGAATGTAGCTATGAACACGACATGACAAACACCTTAGTAAAAGCTTGTTCTCAATGTTATCTCTTTGTTATCGCCCAGCAAATAGAAGACATGACGGTGCCGACGTGATAGCTACTGTACACACATCGCTCATAATATAAACATATAGCTGTCTGTCTGTGGGGCCTCTGTGTCGTAAAGCTGTTTCCCTTCGACTTGACTAAAGTGGCTTTAACTGCAGCCTGGCATACAGATGAACCTGTGCATCACTTACTTTACTGCTTGTACTGTACACAGTGTACACAGTGTACACACAGCTGTTCTGACTGTTTGCGGGCGGTGCGAGAGGCTCTGATTGCATCTATGTAGTGGTCTGCAGCAGCTTGTTGATTGTCTTGCTCAGTGTGAAAGCAAGTTCAGGTAGAAACCTATCCTTCCCTTCCCAGTACCATGTGACTAAATGCACCACATTGTCCTTCAGAATTCAAACTTATATCTGCAATTGAAAATGTTCCAGTTCCAGCTCCTCGCTCTCTTCCTCCGTTAAAACTGCATGTTTTTGAATGGAGTTTGGTTACATGTTCGCTGCTCCGCTAGTCTCGGCTACCAGACGTTTGGTGAGCAGCGCCAACAGCGCCGGTCACACACTGACGCAACTCATGGCATTTTTAAAAGTATCGGTACTAAATTAACGTGGTATAGTACCGTTTTTAACGACATGGTACCGTGGTACCATTGTAGTACCGGTATACCGTGCATCCCTAGTAGGGAGACCTTGATTTGGGTTCAAGCCCATAGTTTGACCCTGACCTCTGACCTCTCTGTAGAGGAGGGGGAAGATAAGAGCTCCCCTGTGAGGATCAATGAAGTATGATATTGCATTGATGTTTCTGCATGTGAATGACCCTGAAGCTAACTCTCTGGGCCACTGAGCCAGAAAACAGTCTTCCTGTCCTCACCCTGCCTCCAGTCCTCACCCTGCCTCCAGTCCTCACCCTGCCTGAGTCCAGCCACACCTCACTAATTAATAATTAACCAGAGTGGTGTTAAACAGGCCTGTAGAGAGAGCAGAGGATAGAGGATAGTGTAGAGAGAGCAGAGGATATGACCTGTTCATGAACTGGCTGTCTTTCTCTGGGCTGCTATGTGGACTCCCCAAGGTGCCATCCACTGCTACGCTTAGTACACTTTCCATTTCAATATGGATTTTGAGATCTCCAAGAGTTCTTTTTAGAACACATCTGCAGACAACCACACTTGGCATGAAAATGTCACATGTATGTCTCCCATCATGGCTGTATTTGTTTTCAATATTTCCATCGTCATCGCGTTATTCCACTCTTTCTTCGTCTCTTTTTTAACAAAGCTTACGTGTTTCTATCTGCGTAACATTTTGAGGCTCTACAAATTTTTGATTTTGAGGCTCGAAAAAACCCCGAACCCATTTTTCTTGTGTGCATCCAGATCTGTCATTTCATGCTTTCCGTTGTGAGCGGACGATTAAAAAGCTGCATTGGAACAAACAAGTGTAACCTAAGAGGACAGAATGGAGCGGTGGCACCTACATGTACCCTGTGTGCATGTACTAGTGTAGTATTAATATTGAATGATGATCGTTGTAAGACTTTGTAGAAAGGCAGTGAAGCTCGGATGGGGAGCAGCTCCAGCACGTGGCTAGAATCCATGTAGACAAAATGCATCTGCCTGCAGCATGAAACCAGCGTTCTTCAATCGTCATGGGGGAATCTATGGTTTGGTACGTTTTGTACATAATGTTGATTTCATAGAACATCATCCCAGCGGTGCTTAAACAATTCCAAGCCAGCAACTAAATAAGGAATTCACTCATCCTGCGACACAAAAATATAAATGTGATGTTCTGTTCTGTATGTTCCCTCTGTGTTCCTGACACTTTGTTATGTTGCCCCGTCAGAAGCCTAACGTTCTCTATGTCCTCTCTCTGTGTTCTGTTCCAGCTGGTGGACGAGGAGTTTGACGCCCTGGAAGGTTTCTTTTACGTCTTGGAGAGCGGAATCCTGGAGCTGCTGGAGAACGTGGAGATGTACCTGCACCATCTACAGGTAGGCGGAGCAAATTGTGCACAGCCATCCCTCTTTTTCAGCATCATCGCTCTTCACACTCACTTTGGGTGAGGGTTAGGGTAATATTGCCAACATGAAATATCACAATAATTTGTACCCAATACCTTGATAATGATAATGTGACGATATTTTGTGGAAATTATGAAATGATTAGCATTAGTGGGATAACGTGCATATGATGGTAAAGCAGGTAGAGGCATTCATTGTTCATTTCTCTCTACAACGCGACTGTAGAACAGTCAAATCAGCTTCAGCCTAAGCTATATCACGAGATTACGATGACCACAATCCCAGAGGATCTCTAGTCTGATATCACAATATCGATATTATATCAATATATCGTCCACCTCTACTTTAAGCAGAAGGGAGTGTCTATCTGTTCTCCCAGTCAGATGTTAGCAGTCAGTCCATGCAAAGCCTCAGAAGTTACCAGTGGACATGCAGCTTTAGACTGTCAACGTTATCCATGAGCCAGTGGCTGTGTGTGGTTGAGTCAGACGTTCCTCCAGAGCCTGAGGTCAAACACAGACTTTTCTGCTGTGTACCTTTCCACTCTCAAGTTCTCCTCTGAGGAACCTCTGTTCCCCCTCCTCTTTCTATTCCTAACCAGAGGCTTCTGCTCTCAACAAGGAGTAGTGTTGTATCCTCCTCTTCTAAACATGTTCCTACTTCCTTATATAGGATGAATCAGCGTGACGTCACTTGACACCCAGAAATGCGGAACCCCGCGGCAGTTAATAGTATGAGTTGTGCCAAACAAACGTTAATATCTCAAAAACTATACATGACATCGCTTATATTTTGACATTCTGAGTGAGAACAGAAGTAGCTCAAGAGTTTGATGTATACAGTATGCATGTCGTGTTAAAGTTATGTGAACTGTCGCAGTTTTTAAAATGTAAACAGAGTTAGCCGACTAGAGTCAGACACGCAAGCCCCATGCCACTTGGGCTCCATAGGGTTCCATTGCCGTTGCCACCCAGTGACGCGGTTTGTTTACCAAAATGCTGCTTGGCTGATCCCTTGTATACTGTACAGTGCAGTGTATTTCCTCTACTTCTTTACAGTACAGTGTAAATATACAGTTAATACATACAGTGTATTACAGTGTATATACAGTGTATATACAGTACAGTGTTTCCGGGCCGGGGGTAGTGGGGGTGGGACGGTGGTTTAAGCGCGTGTCGTACGACGGCGCCCGCCCGGAGAATTTGCACGGATTTACTTTTCTATAACAGTTTGTGCTTTGTACCATTTATTACTCTATACAAGTGATGTTATATGATGTCATGTTTGTAGCATATGTAGCTTCATGCTGCTTTTCTTGGCCAGGTCCCCCAAACAATATATATCTTATTTTGAAGCAGCGGTGGGCAGGATGTAGCAGCGGTGGGCTGCTGCTACTAAATGCATATAGAGGAAACCCTGCAGTATAGCCATTTTCTCATTTCCCCATCTGTTCATATTTTCCTTCCTTCTTTTTCCTCCCCCTTCTCTCTACTGCTGTTTTCTTTTCTTCTTCTCCCACAACAAGTTGACTTTACTCTTTACCATTTAGGCATTTAGCTGATGCTATTTCAATAGTGACTTACAGTATTATATGCTCTTACATATTGTGTAACTTGTAAATCTTGTTTCCTTGCTTCCTTCCTTCCTTCCTTCCTCACTCTTAAGTCGCAGTATTCATTTTGATATGAAACAAAGAAAGGATTTGTGATGCTGTATCAGCTGTAACCACCATTTTTTGTTTGCTATTTTTTAGACAAAAGACGAAAATGATTAAGCTTTTGATAGAAATCTGAGTAATATAGAATTGTAGTGTATCATTGTTTAAGTACTAAAAACCAGTGAGTGTTGGTAAATTCCATAATCCCACAATCAGCCTGTTAATCAAAAGTAGTCTAGGAACATAAAACTTGTGCAGAGTGCAACAGTGTGACACTCAGCTCTTCTTCGTTGGTCTCCAGAGCTTCCTGGCTGCTAAGACAGAGGAGTTTGACTTGGACATGGACGGAGAGAAACCAGCCGTTTCCTACAAGGAGATCACCACCGCTCTCAGACAATGGATACTTCCTACATTTGTGAGTCAAGTGTTGTGTTCTTGGCCGGGCGATGCAGGAAATCCAGACTTAACAGACTACACCATGCACGCCCGACCAAGCCGGAGGTAGCACGGGGGCGCGAACCTGTGACCCTTGTGTTTGTAGGCAGGGAATCAGGCGCCCAGGCCAGAGAACACCATCAGCACCAGACAGAAATCGGAAACTAAAAGTGCGGGTCTGTCTACAATAGGCTAATTAACAAATAATTGATTACAAATTAAATAACGCTATCATTCAACAATGAAGAAATGCATTCTCATACATAATAATAATGATTATTTTTTTGTTTTGCAAATGATTTGGCGGGCCACTTGCAATACATTCGCGGCTCCACCAGTGGGCCCCGGCCCACAGGTTGGGAATGGCTGCACTACACAATCAGTTTTGTAATTTCCATCAAAAGCACATAGTGTAGTTTCTGTGGGCCGTGTGAGAATCTCATTCCAACGCTACGTGTTTACCTACGTGTTTACCTAATAGGCCGCGGGGGATGCTGACATTGACTTATGCTTGTCTACGTGTTTACTTAATAGGCCGCAGGCGATGCTGACATTGACTTATGCTTGTCTACGTGTTTACTTAATAGGCCGCAGGTGATGCTGACATTGCTTGTCTATGTGTTTTTCTGTGCTAGGAAGTCACATGTATTCTCTGAGGAGTCATATTACCCTGATCACACCAGTGTCTGGTTGATATGTCTCTCTGTCCTGTCTTTCCTGTCTCGTAGTCCTGTCCTAGTCACCTGAACATTCAGTTTAAGGACTGATTTAAAACATTTCTTGTTAACTGTCAAAGCAGTGGTTTGTCTCCCACTTTAACTTCAGAGTCGTCTATCAGCAGACAACATCTTCTTTTATTATTTATTTTACCTTTATTTTACCAGGCGAGACAATTAAGAACAAAATTCTTATTTACAATGTCGGCCTGCCTCATAAGAGGAAAGGGGAAAGGGGAGGAGGGCTAAAAGATAAAACATGTTAAAAACAAAGCACATAAAACTACAATTAAATCTTCTGACTGTTCCAATGGTCAGTTTAAAAACTAAAGATGACTAAGCATTTGAAATCAGGGCGCCTAAACTTTGGAACAATTTGCCTGGAGAAATGCATTCATCTAGATGTCCTGAACATCATTGAAAAGCCGGTTTATGGGGATTTAGACCTGACACACACAGTCACAGAAAACAACAGTTTGCCAATGTTGAACATGCAGACCACTCCTTCTTTCACTCCATCCAGGAGACGAGGATGCAGAAGTTGATCCACAAGCCGCTGTGTGCGCTCCGCGACCTCCTGGTGGGCCCGAGGAACCTGATCAGGAAGAGGCTGGACAAGCTGCTCGACTACGAAATGATAGAAGCTCGATCCACTCTGAGCTACGACGAGCAGGCCGTGGCCAACACATACAGGTACGTAGAGAGGGGAGGGGAGGCTGGGCTGGTGTCTGGAGGGACCGTCCCATAACTGGAGGCTCACAGGTTTGATCCCTGTAAATAGACGATGCATCCATCTCCGTCGAAATCTTGAGCAAGATACTGATATCTGATCTCCTCTCCTCTCCTTCTCTCCTTCTCTCCTCTCCTTCTCTCCTCTCCTCTCCTCTCCTCTCCTCTCCTCTCCTCTCCTCTCCTCTCCTCTCCTCCTCTCCTCTCCTTCTCTCTTCTCTTCTCCTCTCCTCTCCTCTCCTCTCCTCTCCTCTCAGGACGATCAACACGCTGCTCCTGAACGAGCTCCCTCAGTTTAACGGTTTGGCTCTGCAGATGATGTGGAGCACGTTGGGGACGTTCAGCTGTCTGCATAAAGACTTGGCTTCAGACATGGAGCAGCTGTTTCAGGGCTTCGCACAACAGGTAACAACACTATAAACACTATCATGTGTAGTGGGAATCGAACCCCCGAAACCCCGGCATTGTTAGTGCTGTGCTCTAAAGTCAAAACCACACCGGCAGGAGAAAGTCGGGTGGAGAAAGTGGAAAAGCAGCGCTTGCCCCTCCCTCATTACCACCACTGAGGTGCCCCTTAGCAAGGCACCTTTCACAGAGCAAAGTCACAAAGTGCTTCAGAAGAGTAACATGGGAGAGTCTTGCAGTCGTCTGACAACAGAAACCGAAAGACATGTCAGTGACAACATATTGTGTTGAAACACAAAATAAGGGATCATCACAGACAGAGTCGGACGAGGCAGAAAAGCGAACTAATCTATATCCTGTTCAGACGAAGTGGAAGTACGTCAGCCATGTTTGTGAAAAGGGTTTATAGAAAACAGCTGAGTCTATTTTAGGTGGATGACTGTTATTTTACATTACAACTAATCAATGATCCTCCAAAAACGAACTACGCACCACACACAATGAAGACTTTGTGCCTTAACGACTTTTAAAGGATACATTTAATTGTCATAAACCCTTCCCCTCAACTCTCTCTCTCTCTCTCTCTCTCTCTCTCTCTCTCACTCTCTCTCTCCCTCTCTCCCTCTCTCTCTCACTCTCTCTCTCTCTCTCCCTCCCCCTCTCTCTCTCTCTCTCTCTCCCTCCCTCCCTCTCTCTCTCTCTCTCTCCCTCTCTCTCTCCCTCTCCATCTCCTTCCAGCTCCCTCACAGCTCTCTGGAGTCCCGTGTGTTCTGGGAGTGGGCGGAGTCTGCGGTGTTGGAGGGGGCGAGGCGGCTGGAGACGGTGTGCCGAAACGTGGAGGACACGCTCAACGCCCCCATCGTCCAGGTGGGTACCACACTGCAGCTGGAGTACCTGAAACACTGTGCAGACTGCTGATTGGTCAGAGAGAATTGTCTTCTGTTGTGTGCACATAATGCTAACGGTAGCTACTCGGTTAGCTTTGCCTCTGGTGTGTAACCTTAGGAATAAAAATAAAATAAAATAAAAAGTTCCATGTAATGCAAGAGGTTAATTGTACATGTAGGGGCGCTATATAAGGGAGCCTCAGAGGCTCCTTGAATACAGTTTCACAGTGGCAATTTCACGTGGCGTCGCTATGACGACCAGTTGCGATTAGAAGCGATACTATGCTGTGTGTGTGGTTGAAAAGCGTCCTAAGTGCTTTCAAACTAATGTAAGGCAACATCAGTGCTTTTCTGAAAATATAATTGGCCTTTGGCGGGAGGTTGTTTATTTTGAAATATTTGGTAACAGTGTGAGAGATGATGGACAAAACATATTCTCAATAGTAAAGTGTCTACTTTGCATTCCATATTTCCCCAAACTTTTCTGATGTTGAAAAAGTGTTGGTGTTGTGGTCTGGTGTCTATTGACATGTGATTATGGAGCTGATGGATATAGCATGGTTCTGCACGTGTGTGTGTGGCTCATTAGGCTGAAGCAACTCTCTCTCTCTGACGCCGTGCGCTGCTGCTGCTGCCTGTATTTCCTGCTTAGCTTCATGTCAGACGTCAGAAACTAGGTCAAATTCCTTCAAGCTACCAGACATACCATCACTGATAACTGCATGAACTGGATGCACAGGTCTCAGCATTTCTTTCATTCATTCATTTATTTAATGTGACTCATTGACCATGATCACATGGTATGGAGCACAAACAAAACATACAAAAACAATATACAATGGCACACGGCATGGCTAGTGCATATGGCATTTAACAGAGGCAGGACATTCTTCAAAAAAGCACCTAATTTACACATGTCTGTCTGATTGTAGTAGTAAAATCAGTTTAAACATAGATGGATGAGTTAAATAATATCTGGGTAAATATAACTCTCTGAAATTCAAAATTTTCGCATTCTTGCATTCAAACAAAATATGATACTCGTCTCGCACACAACTTGCATTCAAACAAAATATGATACTCGTCTCGCACACAGTTGTCACTACAGAGGTTACAGATCCTCATACTTCTATGCAGTCCTTTATATCTACCAACAACCTTGGGGATTCTGGTGTTATTAACCCTGAAGTTACAGATTGCATGTCTATGCCTCTGGTTTACATACAGCAGATAATTTTCCAGTTTGAGTTCTTTTTTTAATTCTACCTACAAGTCACATGATGTCATGCTTCTGAGCTCACTTTGCCATTTCTGCATGAACTGATCCTTAAGACTTTGCTCAACAGTTAGCTTCAACCAGTCAATGTTGTTGCACTGCTGTGTAAGCCAGAGGTAAGACAAGCCACAGTCATCCAAAATCTGTTTGACCCGCACGACCCACGGCGAGGCATAGACGCCATCGATCATCTGCTTCCTGTAAATATGACCTATTAGGTACATAAAGATAAAGATCCATTCCTATGTTCCAAGACGGCGATTGATAGTCAGAAACGTATTAGAGGTCTGTTTCTATACTGGTATTCTGTGATCAAATCATATTTATATTTTTTATTACTTAACTATTTTTGTCTTTCTTCTTTAATGTCATTTTTAACATGCAAATTGTCAATATTTTTAGTGTTTTTATTGGAGCACATTGAATTTGCCTTGTGTATGAAATGTGCTATATAAATAAAAGCGTGCATTGCCTTCTCAATGTAGACCTCAGCTAAAAAACAATAGCGAAACATAATCGCTCCTCATCCTCCCTTCTCATCTTGGAGTGTTCTTCATCTTTGTAAGATAAATGCCCCATTCTCTACTTTTGGCTCATAGACGTTCACTTTCGCTTTTTTTTTTTTAGCAGCTTGCCTTCCTCCGAGCGGGTAATGTGTCATGGTGGCTAGCTCAGCTCATGCTAACTGCCCAGTTTCTTCTGTTTATTCCAAACAAACCTCTGTTGTTGCTGCTGCCGGAAACGTTAAAACGCATCACTTCCCGTGCGCCAGAGGAAAGAGGTACTCACTCGTTTAGAATTGTATATTCAAAAGCTTTTATAATCTGGATAGGTTGAATCATTGCTGTATGGTCTCAGTTATTTGCGTGAAAAAGGTTTGGATTATTATTTTCACAAAGTCATAACAACCAGGGCAGGATATTCTTTTACTTTTTTTCTCCAGTATGTCCCAAAATTCACCAGTCACCATTGCTATTGTACCAGCTGGATTTGCTTAAAGGAACACTCCGCCGATTCTCAACCAGCTTTGTATCATTACAACATCAGTAGTTTATCATACAGTCATTCATTTAGTTTGACAGTTATTGAGAGTTGATTTGAATTAGGTTGTGGACCAGTGATGTCATTTGTGCATGAATGACATCACTGGTCCACAACTTAACTCAAATATACTGATGTTGTAATGATGCAAAGCTGGTTGAAAGTCGGCAGAGTGTTCGTTAAGAATCTTCTGTTTGTTCTAGTTCTATCCATCAAACACTTTATTCTACTCTGTTCTGAAGTTCCTCCCTGCCTGTGTGTGTCTGTCTGTGTGTCTGTCTGTCTGTGTGTGTGTGTGCTCTGTGTGTGTGTGTGTGTGTGTGTGTGTGTGTGTGTGTGTGTGTGTGTGTGTGTGTCTGTCTGTCTGTCTGTCTGTCTGTCTGTCTGTCTCTGTGTGTGTGTCTGTGTGTCTGTCTGTCTCTGTGTGTGTGTGTGTGTGTGTGTGTGTGTCTGTCTGTCTGTCTGTCTGTCTGACTGTCTGTCTGTGTGTGTGTGTGTGTGTGTGTGTGTGTGTGTGTGTGTCTGTCTGTCTGTCTGTCTGTCTGACTGTCTGTCTGACTGTCTGTCTCTGTGTGTGTGTGTGTGTGTGTGTGTGTGTGTGTGTCTGTCTGTCTGTCTGTCTGTCTGTCTGTGTCTGTCTGTCTCTCTGTGTGTGTGTGTGTGTGTGTGTGTGTGTGTGTGTGTGTGTGTGTGTGTCTGTCTGTCTGTCTGTCTGTCTCTCTGTGTGTGTGTGTGTGTGTGTGTGTGTGTGTGTGTGTCTGTCTCTCTGTGTGTGTGTGTGTGTGTGTGTGTGTGTGTGTGTGTGTGTGTGTGTGTGTGTGTGTGTGTGTGTCTGTCTGTCTGTGCTCCAGCCTCTGAGTCCATCATCTCAGCGGCGTCTGAAGCAGCTGACCCAGGCTCACGGCTCAGGGAAGATCTACCAGGTGTCGTGTGCGGTGGTGGGCAGCAGGGACCTGGACCTCAGCCTGGCCCGGGGAGAGCTGGTGGCCGTCATCAGCGAGGCCGACAGCCGCGGAGACAAGAGACGCTGGCTGGTCGACGCAGGGGGTGAGAAGAACCAACCGCCATCACCTGTCAATCAAACAGCGTGGGCGGAGCTTGGCTTGTCGGTTGAGGCAGTTTGAGTTTCTCTTCTCTCCGTCTGTTCAGTCATGGTGGCTATCACTGCTCATGATCACTACTTACCACTGTTCTTCTTCTTCTGTTTATTCCAAATAAACCACTGTCGCTACAGACGGAAATGTAAAACGCTTCACTTACTGTGCAGCAGAGAATCTTTCCCAGGAAAGATGTAGGCTACCCGATAGCAAATGTCAATGTTTTGTGCACTGGATATAGGTTGTTTCTTCTTTATTCCAAACTAACTGGAAACGGAAACCTCTCTCTTCTTCTGTGTATGTGGCTAAAGGAGAGACATGTTGACCTCCAAGACAAAGCACAGCATAAACGGGAGGAGACCAATAAGTGAAAATAACAGAACAATAGGCACTGGCACATTCATAAATGTGTTCTGTATGTTAACGGCCTAACAGTCTAGCCTGGTTAAAACCACCCTGATCACATGACCTTGCATTCTGTTTCACTCCACGGATCAGTCTGGACCTCCAGCCATCCCCAGTGATTTCCTGAAATTACAATGTAACTGGGCCAATCACAGACAGCGTCATGTAACTGGGCCAATCACAGACAGCGTCATAGTGTAACTGGGCCAATCACAGACAGCGTCATAGTGTAACTGGGCCAATCACAGACATAGTTGATGATGCAAGCAGCCAGTCAGGGAAAAACAATAATGGTGTTTCCCGAAGCATGTTAACATTAGTAAACACAGCCATGAGTGCACCTTTCTAAAAGCTCAGTGGATGTATTTTTTTATTTTTTATTTTTCAAAAATGTTATCAATAGGACCTTTAATTAAATTAACTACCGTAAATTCCGGACTATAAGCCGCGGCTTTTTTCCCGTTTTTTGGCCTTTTTTGGCCCCTGCGGCTTATATAACGGTGCGGCTTATCTATGGATTTTTTCCAAAAAAAAAAAAAAAATCTCTCTTTTTTAGCACTCTTTCTAACTATAAATCCACTTCTGTTTTAATTTCCTCTCTTGCCCTCTTTTAACAACATAACATAACATAACATAACACAACACAGGTACGCAGAAAGAAAAAGACGAAGAAATCACCGCCATGAATGAGGAAATGACTCACCTGCTGGAGGCTGGAGATACACGGCTTGGGCTAAACTTTTACTCCGTGAAACACTATCGATTAAGTCCGACATCGCTCAGAGGTTTGAGCAGCTTGAAAACAAGTTTGAAAACGTGCAGAAGTCCATCCACTCACTCACTAAAGAAAATAATGCAACCGTGAAGAGTTTCTAATGCGGAAAAGCGCATCAGCGCACTGGAGGACAAAAACAACACAGTGAGTCCGAAAGTGGATAAAATGCAAAAACATCGAAACGCTGCACACGCAGGTTGATGACTTAATCAGCAGCAGTAAAAGAAATAACATTCGCCTGATCAATGTAAAAGAGGGAGCTGAGATTGGTGACATGGACGCTTTCGTGGCAAAATCCTGTGTTACATCCTGGACCTGAAGGAAGGCGAGAAACCACCAGAGGTGGACAGGGCACACCGGGCGCCTCGGCCACGTCCAGACCCCGGCCTGCCACCGAGGGCCATCTTCATCTGCCTACTCCGCTGGCCCGACCGTCAACTCATCCTCCAGGCTGCGGGGAAGAAGCCCCTCACCTGGGAGGGTACGCGCTTTTTCGTCCGGCAGGACCTCTCCGCGTTGGTGCAACAGAAACGCGCAACATACAACAGCATCATCGAAAAGGTTAAAGTCAATGGATATCGCTTTGGCGTACTGTACCCAGCGAGACTCGTCATAACCATTGATGGACAGCGGCGGAACAAGAGCTCAAAGTGAAACTGCCGAATATCTTTTGAGTTGGACTGGTCAATAGTACTGTGAGTAACTAAAATAAAAAAATAAAAAACGGAATTCTCTCTTCTTTAGCACTCTTTCTAACTATAAATCCACTTCTGTTTTAATTTCCTCTCTTGCCCTCTTTTCACCACACCGCGGACACTGTGTGCACTGTAAAAAAAACAAAAAATACCATTAAAACACCCGCGGCTTATAGTCCGGTGCGGCTTATATAAGAAAAAAATAGTCACCTTTGAAGGTGCGGCTTATAGACCGGTGCGCCTTATAGTCCGGAATTTACGGTACATTCCTCTGGTTACTCTCACATACGATCAACAGATTTAATAGGGGTTTATGCTAACGTTGGGAGAAAGAACCCAGAGGTCAGTGGTTAACGATGTGATTTATAGCAGAGACAGGAGGGAGAGAGGAGCTGGTAACAGCCACAGAGAGACTAGAGACAGAGCAGAGGCAGGAGGGAGAGAGGAGCTGGTAACAGCCACAGAGAGACTAGAGACAGAGCAGAGACAGGAGGGAGAGAGGAGCTGGTAACAGCCACAGAGAGACTAGAGACAGAGCAGAGGCAGGAGGGAGAGAGGAGCTGGTAGCAGCCACAGAGAGACTAGAGGCAGGAGGGAGAGAGGAGCTGGTAACAGCCACAGAGAGACTAGAGACAGAGCAGAGGCAGGAGGGAGAGAGGAGCTGGTAACAGCCACAGAGAGACTAGAGACAGAGCAGAGGCAGGAGGGAGAGAGGAGCTGGTAACAGCCACAGAGAGACTAGAGACAGAGCAGAGGCAGGAGGGAGAGAGGAGCTGGTAACAGCCACAGAGAGACTAGAGGCAGAGCAGAGGAGATAAACGGCTTGGCGGTGATTAGCAGGAGAGAGGACACTACTGATCCCTCAGAAGGAAACCCTCTGGTGCCAGTGCAGCTTTTCTCAAGTGCAGCTCATGGGAGCCACCTGCTGGTTAATTACCATCATTACACAAACAACCAAGTGCAGGCACATTTTGGTTGGTAAATTGGACTCAACCAGCCACTTTGGCAGCCTCCAAATCCAGAACCTTGGTGTATTCTACTCTCAGAATGTAGTTACTGGGAAAGTGGTTAAAGTGATTGCTGAATGTCAGCTATTAAAAATATAGATTCCTGACCTAGGATCCCCCATTTATGGATTGATTTATTTGTTTATTTGTTTGTTTGTTTATTTATTTGTTTATTTATTTGTGTTTCTGGCTAAATGATGCAAAAGAAAATCATACAAATGTATCATATTTTAAACTCTTGTTGTCGAGCGTGTAAAATGTATATTGCTACATCTTATAACCTCAACACTCACCCTACTTACACTCTCTGTATGTGGCACCCAGGCAGAAGAGGCTACGCGCCGTCCTCCAAGCTGATTCGCTATCACCAGCCAACGGAGGACCCGCCCCCTTCGCCTTCACCCCACCTGACCCTGCCAGGGGGCGGGGCCGGCGTCAGACGACACTCCTACACTTCCCCAGGGAACCAGCCAATCACAGCCATGAGACTTCCCTGCTTCCAGGTGACTGTAATACCTTTTTTTTTTTAAACATCAAAAGTACGGGTTAAACACGAGTAAGTAGCGGGGGGGTGAAGGCCATCGCATCATTCACACCGCCTCCCAAAACCCGTTCAGCTGCACCCCTGGAACGGGCGTTTCAATGGATAAACTCCAGGCGACCTGGAACCAGTAGACTGACCTGACGTTGTCTTCAATACATCGGCCGGACAAACAGTTCATCAATGTAATCACTGTATATAAATTTAAACTAACATTACCTTTCTGAATCGTACACGACTTTGTAATTTTTGGGCTGTCTCAAAACAGCGAGAGTTAAGCGAGACTAGCCACGGAAATACCGCAATTTTCCTTTCAGAATAAAAGGCTTTCAAATTGTTACTTTTGGAGGAAAATAATGTATTTCAACGAATTAAACAGAAACCCTGTATCAAAATACTCGTTGTGATGTTAAGGTTACGACGATGGAGTGAAATTGCGGCTGTAAAGCATAAATCAAAATTAATATTAAGGTTAATGTTACAATACAGATTTTACTTTGAAAGCCCTAAAGCAGAAGACCTACAGTAGGCTACTTTTACATTCTGGCTGACTTGACGCCTGACGCTCGTGCACTGGAAATTCATCTCCTCCTTAGGAGAGATGCTTTTTTTCTGTTGGCATATTCCATCATTTGGGTTCCGTTGGACAAATGTAAAGACAACTTAAAGTAATTAACCGTTAAGAAAGTTGGATTTCAGCCTTTTGGAAGCACTGATGTCACTGATGTGCTCTTTATGTCGCCAGGGTTGCAGGGTCAATCTATCGCCTCAACTGAACGGCTTGGTAACTTTTAGACCAAATAAAAAATAGGTCGTTTGTGGATATTAGATGAGTTTGAGTTTGAGTTTATTGATTCTCGCTCACAGTATTCACTGAATAAAAGCAGAATTTACACACAGAACTGTTAACACATTGACTGCCAGCCCTTTTTTCAATGCTGTAGGTAGGTTCTGCCAGTTTTTTTTTTGAGGATTCTGGCTCATTTTACAAGAGCCGAGGATTCTTTTCTCCTAAGATTTTGTGAACACACAATATCTCAAAACAACTAATAGAATGTGTGCTTTCTCTGTCTAAAAGAGTTAGTTTGTAGAGTTAGTAGTTATGTAAGCATTAGCAGTTGAATACAGCATGGTTTCAGCGTCAGAAAAATTATTCAGAGATAAACGGCTTTTTGTGAAATTCGATAGAACAGTCACTTTAACCATTCATTTTTGGCATCAGTAAGACCTAAACAATAGTTTTGAACAGTAATTTCCTCCATAACAGCAGGAAACTCCCCTCTGCTTCCAACTCCTCCCTCTGTGGGCGTTCCTCTTGGCTGCAGCCAGCGGCCGTGTCACAAGCTTGTCACCAGTCTCACTGCTTTGCAGCTGCTGTGCGGCTGTGCCTGTCTGAGCGGCCGCTCTTTGAGGAAGTCTGGTTGGACTCGCTCGCTTCTTGGAGTTTTGGTTGAGAGCTTTGATCAAGCTTTTGCGATTCTGGTCATATTTATGCTGCGTGTTTCAAAGTGTGTTCCATCTGTGATCTATTATGCAAATTTGCAATCCCGCACTGCCAGCAATCAGCGCGAAAACGAAAGCGTTTTCGCCAATCCATTTTCATGAGAATGGTTTCGTCACACTGCTTTTTGCTTGCCTTCCTCCTTCCTTGTCGCCACTTAGTGGGTCGGTGGAATGGGTTGTACACGTTGTACACGTCCAATACTTATATAAGAGATGTAAAAAGGTTAGATGCACATCCCACCGTCAAAAAAAAAAAATCGATTTTTTTTTGACGTGTTAACACGTCGTTGGCAGTCAACAGCTGGATTCTGAAAACGTGTTAACACGTCGTTGGCAGTGAACGTGTTAAGATCTAGCTAAAAAACAACAACAAGGAAATAGATTAAAAAAAATATAGATTTCATATCACAGATCTAGCAAAAAACAAGAAAATAGATTATAAAAATAGAGAACATATCACAGGTCACATTTCAGGACATAAAAACATAAAATGCTATTCAGAGACAACTATGTCCAAACTCCATGTACGTTTCTTCACTTCTTGAGTTATTTGTTTCTCTCCAAATAGCTCATAGGAAAGCGATGTAGATATTCACCATTTTCGTTGCTGTTTATTTGTTTATTTTTCTTGCTAAGTTGCACTAAATTGCATGAAGGCAAAACTAGAGTAAAATAATTGAATACAACACACGGCTAAACACGCTTCAATCACAATCAAATGATCCAATCATCTAGGTCGTTTTAGTTTTAGGACATTATCAAGAATAACGCATGATATTTAAATTGCAATTAAAATGTTTACACCACAGGCTTCCCCTGTAGAATAGATGACCTGATTCATTTCTGCCACGTTTGCATATTAACACGTTCAGTGCCAGCGACGCCATATGGCGTCATTAGAAATTTACCGTACAGTGCCAGCGACGCCAAATGGCGTCATAACTCCAAATTGTTTTTTTGACGGGGGGGTGTCGATCTAAGCTTCTTACGTCGCCTCTAACAATATTGTAGCTATTGGAGGTCGATAACCTATTTTACAAACCCATTAGGTGGCGACAGCACTCTCCTGATCAGAGAAAAAGGAGCCAAACACACAGAAATAGTCACTGGGCAAAATGAGGAAATCGCATCGCATCCGTCCGTATGCATCGACGTGCCTCCATAAACGAGCACAACGCCAGCTGTGCCCCCAGCAGCAGCATCCGCTGTCACAACTGAGCACTTCCATGTACGCTGCAACAGCACATTCACATAATCAGCATTATTATTCCGAACTGGAAGCATGCCAGCCCGTGACAAACACACGCGGAACCAAAAAGCTGAATGTCGCGCACCATTCACTGTGTGTGCGCAGCAAACTCAGCAGAGACTGAGAGCCACCAGACACATAAGACACACCCAGGAGGCGTGTGCAGTTGAGGGGGGGGGGGGAGCACGGGGAGCAGCAGAGCAGCATACACTTC